>NC_064633.1:140801745-140989245 GCF_023864275.1 Schistocerca cancellata
GGAATTTTGACAGACAACTGAAATACCAAAGTCTAAAAACGGCCTCTGCAGTAAGTAACTTTCTCTCAGAAATATTGAAACCCTTGGGCGAAACAGGCACGGCAAAATTGATCCACCTGGGATACAAGATATAGAGGGTGACGCAGCTGCATCTTTCTATGTGCTGCCGACCGCTGTGGTCGAGCGGTTCTAAGCGCTTCAGTCCGGAACCGCACTGCTGCTACGGTCGCAGGTTCGAATCCTGAGTCGCGCATGGATGTGTGTGATGTCCTTAGGTTAATGTGCTTAGGTTAGTTAGGTTTCGGTAGTTTTAAGTCTAGAGGACTGATGACCTCATAGTGCTTAGAGCCATTTGAACCATATCTATGTGTTACGCAACCTGCAACTTCTTCAAAAACCACATTTTCATATTCTCTCGCTCGGTACGCATACGCTGTTAGTCCTACATAAGAAACGTGCAGGACCTTTTTGTAGGAAATTTAATTTAGTTAAATTTCGTACTGGGATACGTTTTCGCTGGAGGCCACGGTTTTCAAGTTATTCAAGAAAAAATCATTTGAAGGTCACTCTTGTACGTCTTTCTTGAATAATTCGAAAACTATGGTCTCTAGCGGAAACAGATATCACAGTAGAAAATTTAACAACATTAGATTTCCCACAAAAAGATACTGTTCATTTTTCGTAGGATTAATAGTTGGCACGTAGCAAGAGAGAGAATGACAAAATCTTGCTTGTGGTATTTGAAGATTTAGCATGTTGGATAAAACTGATAGGTAGGAGGCAGCTAAATCTATATGAAACAGGTGGAATACTCTCATACTTCAAGAATGTGTAATAATTCCAATTTCAAAGCAGGTAGATGCTGACAGATATGAATATTACAGAACTTTTTCCGATCATCAATCTTCTGAATGGTTTGATGGTTCCCACCACGTTTTTCTGTCCTGTGCCAGCCTCTTCATCTCAGATTAGCACTTCTACCCAATGTCTTCAATTTTTTGTTGATTATACCCCAATCCTCCCCCCCCCCCATGAACCATGGACCTTGCCGTTGGTGGGGAGGCTTGCGTGCTTCAGCGATACAGATGGCCGTACCGTAGGTACAACCACAACGGAGGGGTATCTGTTGAGAGGCCAGACAAACGTGTGGTTCCTGAAGAGGGGCAGCAGCCTTTTCAGTAGTTGCAAGGGCAACAGTCTGGATGATTGACTGATCTGGCCTTGTAACAATAACCAAAACGGCATTGCTGTGAACGGCTGAAAGCAACGGGAAACTACGGCCGTAATTTTTCCCGAGGGCATGCAGCTTTACTGTATGATTAAATGATGATGGCGTCCTCTTGGGTAAAATATTCCGGAGGTAAAATAGTCACCCATTCGGATCTCCGGGCGGGGACTACTCAAGAGGATGTCGTTATCAGGAGAAAGAAAACTGGCGTCCTACGGATCGGAGCGTGGAATGGTTGGTTGGTTGGTTTTGGGGAGGGAGACCAGACAGCGTGGTCATCGGTCTCATCGGATTAGGGAAGGATGGGGAAGGAAGGCGGCCGTGCCCTTTCAGAGGAACCATCCCGGCATTTGCCTGGAGTGATTTAGGGAAATCACGGAAAACCTAAATCAGGATGGCCGGACGCGGGATTGAACCGTCGTCCTTCCGAATGAGCGTGGAATGTCAGATCCCTTAATCGGGCAGGTAGGTTAGAAAATTTAAAAAGGGAAATGGATAGGTTAAAGTTAGATATAGTGGGAATTAGTGAAGTTCGGTGGCAGGAGGAACAAGACTTCTGGTCAGGTGACTACAGTGTTATAAACACAAAGTCAAATAGGGGTAATGCAGGAGTAGGTTTAATAATGAACAGGAAAATAGGAATGCGGGTAAGCTACTACAAACAGCATAGTGAACGCATTATTGTGGCCACGATAGACACGAAGCCCACGCCTACTACAGTAGTACAAGTTTATATGCCAACTAGCTCTGCAGATGACGAAGAAATTGAAGAAATGTATGATGATATAACAGAAATTATTCAGATAGTGAAGGGAGACGAAAATTTAATAGTCATGGGTGACTGGAATTCGAGTGTAGGAAAAGGGAGAGAAGGAAACGTAGTAGGTGAATATGGATTGGGGCTAAGAAATGAAAGGGGAAGCCGCCTGGTAGAATTTTGCACAGAGCACAATTTAATTATAGCTAACACTTGGTTTAAGAATCATGATAGAAGGTTGTATACATGGAAGAACCTGGAGATACTAAAAGGTATCAGATAGATTATATAATGGTAAGACAGAGATTTAGGAACCAGGTTTTAAATTGTAAGACATTTCCAGGGGCAGATGTGGACTCTGACCACAATCTATTGGTTATGACCTGTAGATTAAAACTGAAGAAACTGCAAAAAGGTGGGAATTTAAGGAGATGGGACCTAGATAAACTGAAAGAACCAGAGGTTGTACAGAATTTTAGGGAGAGCATAAGGCAACAATTGACAGGAATGGGGGAAAGAAATACAGTAGAAGAAGAATGGGTAGCTTTGAGGGATGAAGTAGTGAAGGCAGCAGAGGATCAAGTAGGTAAAAAGGCCAGGGCTCTTAGAAATCCTTGGGTAACAGAAGAAATATTGAATTTAATTGATGAAAGGAGAAAATATAAAAATGCAGTAAATGAAGCAGACAAAAAGGAATACAAACGTCTCAAAAATGAGATCGACAGGAAGTGCAAAATGGCTAAGCAGGGATGGCTAGAGGACAAATGTAAGGATGTAGAGGCTTATTTCACTAGGGGTAAGATAGATACTGCCTACAGGAAAATTAAAGAGACCTTTGGAGATAAGAGACCCACTTGTATGAACATCAAGAGCTCAGATGGAAACCCAGTTCTAAGCAAAGAAGGGAAAGCAGAAAGGTGGAAGGAGTATATAGAGGGTCTATACAAGGGCGATGTACTTGAGGACAATATTATGGAAATGGAAGAGGATGTAGATGAAGATGAAATGGGAGATACGATACTGCGTGAAGAGTTTGACAGAGCACTGAAAGACCTGAGTCGAAACAAGGCCCCCGGAGTAGACAACATTCCATTGGAACTACTGACGGCGTTGGGAGAGCTAGTCCTGACAAAACTCTACCATCTGGTGAGCAAGATGTATGAAACAGGCGAAATACCCTCAGACTTCAAGAAGAATATAATAATTCCAATCCCAAAGAAAGCAGGTGTTGACAGATGTGAAAATTACCGAACAATCAGTTTAATAAGCCACAGCTGCAAAATACTAACACGAATTCTTTACAGACGAATGGAAAAACTAGTAGAAGCCGACCTCGGGGAAGATCAGTTTGGATTCCGTAGACGTACTGGAACACGTGAGGTAATACTGACCTTACGACTTATCTTAGAAGAAAGATTAAGAAAAGGCAAACCTACATTTCTAGCATTTGTAGACTTAGAGAATGCTTTTGACAATGTTGACTGGAATACTCTCTTTCAAATTCTAAAGGTGGCAGGGGTAAAATACAGGGAGCGAAAGGCTATTTACAATTTGTACAGAAACCAAATGGCAGTTATAAGAGTCGAGGGACATGAAAGGGAAGCAGTGGTTGGGAAGGGAGTAAGACAGGGTTGTAGCCTCTCCCCGATGTTATTCAATCTGTATATCGAGCAAGCAGTAAAGGAAACAAAAGAAAAATTCGGAGTAGGTATTAAAATCTATGGAGAAGAAATAAAAACCTTGAGGTTTGCCGATGACATTGTAATTCTGTCAGAGACAGCAAAGGACCTGGAAGAGCAATTGAACGGAATGGACAGTGTCTTGAAAGGAGGATATAAGATGAACATCAACAAAAGCAAAACGAGGATAATGGAATGTAGTAGAATTAAGTCGGGTGATGCTGAGGGAATTAGATTAGGAAATGAGACACTTAAAGTAGTAAAGGAGTTTTGCTATTTGGGGAGCAAAATAACTGATGATGGTCGAAGTAGAGAGGATATAAAATGTAGACTGGCAATGGCAAGGAAAGCGTTTCTGAAGAAGAGCAATTTGTTAACATCGAGTATAGATTTAAGTGTCAGGAAGTCATTTGTGAAAGTATTTGTATGGAGTGTAGCCATGTATGGAAGTGAGACATGGACGGTAAATAGTTTGGACAAGAAGAGAATAGAATCTTTCGAAATGTGGTGCTACAGAAGAGTGCTGAAGATTAGATGGGTAGATCACATAACTAATGAGGAAGTATTGAATAGTATTGGGGAGAAGAGAAGTTTGTGGCACAACTTGACCAGAAGAAGGGATCGGTTGGTAGGACATGTTCAGAGGCATCAAGGGATCACCAATTTAGTATTGGAGGGCAGCGTGGAGGGTAAAAATCGTAGGGGGAGACCAAGAGATGAATACAGTAAGCAGATTCAGAAGGATGTAGGTTGCAGTAGGTACTGGGAGATGAAGAAGCTTGCACAGGATAGAGTAACATGGAGAGCTGCATCAAACCAGTCTCAGGACTGAAGACCACAACAACAACACCCCAATCTCTGCATTCCCTTACAGTTTTTATTCTCTACAGCTCCTGCTAGTACCACGTGAGCTATTCCTTTATGTCTTAACACATGTCTTATTGTCTTGTCCCATCTTCTTGTCAGTGTCTTACAAGTCCCTCTCCTTGCAAATTCTGAAGAGAGCTCCCTGAGTTCACTTAAGTTTCAAACACTGTAGCACCACACCTCAAACGCTTCGACTATCTCCTTTACCCGTTTTCCCCCAGTTCATGATTCACTTCCATATAAGACTGTGCTACACGCGTACGTCCCCACAAATTCCTTCCTCAAAGTAAGTCGGCCGATGTTTGACACTAGCCGTTTTCTTGTGGCTTTCTTTGCCTGTGCTAGTCCGCTTTTTATGGCCCTCTTGTTTCGTCCGTTGCGTGTTAATATGCTTCCAAGGTAGCAAAATTGCTTCACTTCGTCTACTTCGTGTCCCCCAATTCTGATGTTAAGTTTATCAGTAATCTCATTTTTGCTACTCTGTGATACACTATGCGATCAAAAGTATCCGGACACCCCCCCCCAAAATATACATTTTTCATATTAGGTCCATTGTACTGCCACCTAGTGCCAGGTACTCCATATCAGCGACCTCAGTAGTCATTAGACAACGTGATAGAGCAGAATGGGGCGCTCCACGGAACTCACGGACTTCGAAAGTGGTCAGGTGATGGGGTGTCACTTGTGTCATACGTCTGTACGCGAGATTTCCACACTCCTAAACATCCTTAGGTCTACTGTTTCCGAAGTGATGTTGTTGTTGTTGTGGTCTTCAGTCCTGAGACTGGTTTGATGCAGCTCTCCGTGCTACTCTATCCTGTGCAAGCTCCTTCATCTCCCAGTACTTACTGCAACCTACATCCTTCTGAAACTGCTTAGTGTATTCATCTCTTGGTCTCCCTCTACGATTTTTATCCTCCACGCTGCCCTCCAATGCTAAATTTGTGATCCCTGATGCCACAGAACATGTCCTACCAACCGGTCCCTTCTTCTTGTCAAGTTGTGCCACGAACTCCTCTTCTCCCCAATTCTATTCAATACCTCCTCATTAGTTATGTGATCTACTGATCTGATCTTCAGCATTCTTCTGTAGCACCACATTTCGAAAGCCTCTATTCTCTTCTTGTCCAAACTATTTATCGTCCACGTTTCACTTCCACACTTGGCTATACTCCATACAAATACTTTCAGAAACGACTTCCTGACACTTAAATCAATACTCGATGTTAACAAATTTCTCTTCTTCAGAAACGCTTTCCTTGCTATTGACAGTCTACATTTTATATCCTCTCTACTTCGACCATCATCAGTTATTGTGATCCCCAAATAGCAAAACTCATTTACTACTTTAAGCATCTCATTTCCTAATCTAATTCCCGCAGCATCATCCGATTTAATTCGATTACATTCCATTATCCTCGTTTTGCTACTGTTGATGTTCATCTTATATCCTCCTTTCAAGAGACTGTCCATTCCGTTCAGCTGCTCTTCCAGGTCCTTTGCTGTCTCTGACAGAATTACAGTGTCATCGGCGAACCTCAAAGTTTTTATTTCTTCTCCATGGATTTTAATACCTACTCCGAATTTTTCTTTTGTTTCCTTTACTGCTTGCTCGATATACAGATTGAATAACATCGGGGAGAGGCTACAACCCTGTCTTACTCCCTTCCCAACCGCTGCTTCCCTTTCATGTCCCTCGACTCTTATAACTGCCATCTGGTTTTTGTACAAATTGTAAATAGCCTTTCGCTCCCAGTACTTTACCCCTGCCACCTTCAGAATCTGAAAGAGAGTATTCCAGTCAACATTGTCAAAAGCTTTCTCTAAGTCTACAAATGCTAGGAACTTAGGTTTACCTTTCCTTAATCTATTTTCTAAGATAAGTCGTAGGGTTAGTATTGCCTCACGTGTTCCAACATTTCTACGGTATCCAAACTGATCTTCCTCGAGATCGGCTTCTACCAGTTTTTTCAATCGTCTGTAAGGAATTCGTGTTAGTATTTTGCAGCCGTGGGTTATTAAACTGACAGTTTGGTAATTTTCACATCTGGCAACACCTGCTTTCTTTGGGATTGGAATTATTATGTTCCTCTTGAACTCTGAGGGTATTTCGCCTCTCTCATACACCCAAGGCCGTCAGTAGTTCTAATGGAATGTTGTCTGCTCCCAGGGCCTTGTTTCGACTCAGGTCTTTCAGTGCTCTGTCAAACTCTTCACGCAGTATCATATCTCCTATTTCATCATCATCTACATTCTCTTCCATTTCTATAATATTGTCCTCAAAAACATCGCCCTTGTATAGACCCTCTATATACTCCTTCCACCTTTCTGCTTTCCCTTCTTTGCTTATAACTGGGTTTCCATCTGAGCTCTTGATATTCATGCAAGTGGTTCTCTTTTCTCCAAAGGTCTTTTTAATTTTCCTGTAGGCAGTCTCTATCTTACCCCTAGTGATATGCACCTCTTCATCCTTTCAATGTATTCAATTGTATTTCAGTGTTCTTATTAGATAGTGGCATTGCTCGTATTTTTACTACAATTTTAAGACATTCTTTCCATCTCAAACTTTCCTGTCCGTGTGCACAGCAGTTTCTGGATAATGGTCCTTGGCCGATAGGTCACGCACAACAAAGAATAAACTGAACAGCAGTTTATGGTGTTACGTAATGTCGTTTCTATACTTCTGTCTTTCTTCCGTTTACTTTCATTCTATAACATGTGCTCTTTAGACTGTTTATCTCATTCAAGAGGTCTCGCAGTTCTTCCTCACTTTCAGCGAGGATAGCCATGTCACGAGCGAATCTTATCACTGACATACTTTCATTCAGAATTTTAAACCCACACGTGAAGCATTATCGTATTCCCTTAATTGCTTCTTTGATGTACAGATTGAACAGTAGGGCTGAAAGAGTACACCCCTCTCTGACATCCTTTCTAATTCTAACTGTTCGTTTTTGGTCTAGCTTTCTTAGATTACGTTAAGCTGCAAGCGCATCAACGCGCGATCGAAATAGGGAGTAATCCAGGCGGCGCGCTTCGGCGCCCGCTTGCTACTTGTCGACGCGTCGGTCACTGCCGGTCGGCTGCACAAACGGGCGTTGACGAAGCAATTTGTTTGTGGTTTATTTAAAGAAGGAGGCTTAGGAAAGGAAAATGCTCACATTGGGTACATCTATTTTGAATAACAGTCTATATGCAAATTCACATTCCAAACTAAGAGACAACGAACCCAAATTCTTCATTTACTTTAGAATGCTCGTAAAACCGTTGCTTTAGTTTATTCATGACGACATTTCAGCGGACCGTATTTCTGTCAGATACTGTGTCTTATCATATGAATCTCAACGTTAGTTAAGGTTGGTTGGTTGGTTGATTTGGGGGAGGGAAGATGAGGGAAGGATGGGGAAGGAAGTCCGCCGTGTCCTTTCAAAGGAACAATCCCGGGATTTTCCTGAAGCAATTTAGAGAAATCACGGAAAACCTAAATCAGGATGGCCGAGTGCGAGTTGGAACCGTCGTCCTCTCGAATGCGAGTCAGTGCGCTAACAACTGCGCCACCTCGCTCGAAAGTTAAGGCAAATATATATCACGTTTATTTGCGTTTAATTACACTCAATGGTTACTTACGAATTGAGAGACAATTTTAAAGTCGCGATTCATCGCTGTATCTCCATTATTATCTGTAGCTGTGAGCAGGATAATATTACGTAGACCAGTAGTTGTCAGATGTTCAATTTAGTGCTGGTGGAGGAACAGAAAAAAAGTCAATATTGTATGGCGTACTACACTCATGCTCATAAATTAAGGATAATGCTGATACATGGTGAAACAACGCTCTGGTGGACAGTTTGCGGGTTCACGGTGCATTTGACCTGCGGTCGTCGCACGCTGGTGCTGGCAGCATTCCACATACTCGGAGGTGTGTTGGTGCATGTCAGAGTACGGTGCAGCGAGAAAGTGTACAAACGTTTTCAGACGTGCTAATGGTGACTGTGTGTTCAAAATGGCTCAAAGAACACATATTGATGACGTATATGGGGTAGAATACTAGGGCGACTAGAGGCTGGTCAAACACAGCAGGTGGTAGCACGGGCCCTCCGTGTGCCACAAAGTGCGATCTCACAATTATGGCAAAGATTCCAGCAGACAGGAAACGTGCCCAGGCGCTACAGTACGGGACTTACACACCACAAGAAGACCGATATCTCACCATCACCGCCCGCAGACGGCCACGGAATATTGCAGGTAGCCTTTACCGCAGCCACTGGAGCAGTTGTCTCCACACACACAGTCTACAGACGACTGAACAGACATGGTGTATTCGCCCGGAGACCTGCAAGGTGCGTTCCACTGACCCCTGGTCACAGGAGGGGCCGTAATGCCTGGTGTCAAGAACACAGTGCATGGTCATTGGAACAGTGGTCCCAGGTTATGTTCACGGACGAGTCCAAGGTATAGTCTGAACAGTGATTATCGCCGGGTTTTCATCTGGCGTAAACCAGGAACCCGATACCAACTCCTTAATGTCCTTGAAAGGGATCTGTATGGACGTCGTGGTTTGATGGTGTGGGGTGGGATTATGATTGGTGCACGTACACCACTGCATGTCTTTGACAGAGGAACTGTAACAGGTCAAGTGTATCGGCACGTCATTTTGCACCAGTATGTCCGCCTTTTCAGGGGTGCACTGGGTCCCACCTTCCTCCAGATGGATGATAACGCACGGCCCCACCGAACTGCCGTCGTGGAGGAGTACCTTGAAACACAAGATATCAGGCGAATGGAGTTGCCTGCCTGTTCTCCAGATCTAAATCCCATCGAGTACGTCTGGGATGCTCTCGGTCGACGTATCGCTGCACGTCTTCAAACCCCTACGTTACTTCAGGAGATCCGACAGGCACTGGTGCAAGAATGGGAGGCTATACCCCAGCAGCTGCTCGACCATCTGATCCAGAGTATGCCAACCCGTTGTGCGGCCTGTGTACGTGTGCATGGTGATCATATCACATACTGATATCGGGGTACATGCGCAGGAAACAGTGGGGTTTTGTAGCATATGTGTTTCGGGACGGTTTTCTCAACTTATCAGCAATACCATGGACTTACAGATCTATGTCGTGTTTGTTCCCTGTGTGCCTATGCTATTAGTGCCAGTTTTGTGCAGTGCCACGCTGTGTGGTACCACTTTCTGCAAATTATCCTTAATTTATGAGCATAAGTACAGGGTTATTACAAATGATTGAAGCGATTTCACAGCTCTACAATAACTTTATTATTTGAGATATTTTCACAGTGCTTTGCACACACATACAAAAACACAAAAAGTTTTTTTAGGCATTCAGAAATTTTGGATATGTGCCCCTTTAGTGATGCGGCAGACATCAAGCCGATAATCAAGTTCCTCCCACACTCGGCGCAGCATGTCCCCATCGATGAGTTCGAAAGCATCGTTGATGCGAGCTCGCAGTTCTGGCACGTTTCTTGGCAGAGGAGGTTTAAACACTGAATCTTTCACATAACCCCACAGAAAGAAATCGCATGGGGTTAAGTCGGGAGAGCGTGGAGGTCATGACATGAATTGCTGATCATGATCTCCACCACGACCGATCCATCGGTTTTCCAATCTCCTGTTTAAGAAATGCCGAACATCATGATGGAAGTGCGGTGGAGCACCATCCTGTTGAAATATGAAGTCGGCGCTGTCGGTCTCCAGTTGTGGTATGAGCCAATTTTCCAGCATGTCCAGATACACGTGTTCAACCGTTTCTTCGCTCGCTGCAGGCCGACCCGTTGATTTCCCCTTACAGAGGCATCCAGAAGCTTTAAACTGCGCATAACATCGCCGAATGGAGTTATCAGTTGGTGGATCTTTGTTGAACTTCGTCCTGAAGTGTCGTTGCGCTGTTATGACTGACTGATGTGAGTGCATTTCAAGCACGACATACGCTTTCTCGGCTCCTGTCGCCATTTTGTCTCACTGCGCTCTCGAGCGCTCTGGCGGCAGAAACTTTATGAGTTTTTCTACGTATCTGTAGTGTGTCGTGACCATATGTCAATGAATGGAGCTACAGTGAAATTATGAAATCGCTTCAATCATTTGTAATAGCCCTGTATATTATAGTGTATTCATCCACGAGGGCGTGCTGACAAGTAATGCTTCAGAATTTTTTCTTCTTTCTCATTATTACTTGTCATACGTATTACTGGCTCGACTTCCTCGCTTTGCTGACGCAAGTTGCAATCCTCTGCTGCAGGTGGGTTCCGAAGCCTAGTGTGTAGTGTGGCGGTGTGTAACGTAACTATGATGCTGCGTGAGAAACAGCGTGCAATTATCCGGTTTCGAATTCGAAGAGTTCATCCACACTTAGACCACCCTCTCCTTCAGTACGACAGTGTCAGACCACACACGAGCGCAGCGACGTCTTCAACAATCCGACGCGTTGGGTTCACTGTCATCGATCATCCTCCATACTTCCGACTTGCCCCCATCCGATTTTATTTCTTACCAAAACGTAAAGCACGCTTCCGAGGACTTCATTTTGACAGTGGTGAAGCGGTGCAACCAGAGGAGAGGTTGTGACTCCGTCAACAAAGTCAAACATTCTACAGTGGCGGTATAAACAAACTGGTCTCTCGTTGGGAGAAAAGTGTTGGTCGTTGGGGCTACTATGTTGAGCAATAAATATGTAGACATGAAAACTAAAGCTGTAGAATGTCAATAAAGCTTGCTTTATTTAAAAACCTGTAAGCGTTTTCACAAAAAGACTCAGAAGCAATACTTTTCAGCACTCCCTCGTATTTCAGCTTGGAGTCGCTTGTGTTCGGGTATTTTCTTTATTTCATTCACGAAGAACAAACGACATAACTTTTTCCATCTGCTGCCTCCGCTTTTTGATTCTCTAGTTTAGCGAAACTGATATACCCTTCTGCCATTCTTTTTTCTGAGATCTCAATAAATTCATCATTGCTGTCATAAAATTCTTTTTCTTACCTTTAGAGCGGCAGAGAAGGTCTTGGTGTTTGATCAGTATTGGTATGTGCACTATTATTACCTTCAGTATCACTCTCAACATTGTCAGCGTTGTGCGTCTCACTATTGAAGTAACTATGGCTCTCTTTTTCTGCTACAATGCCCCTTAAAATCCCCAGCCTTCTGAAGCAAATGTGGCAGTTTTGTGTAACACCTTTTTTTTTACCTTCCTGTAATGACAATATCAGTGAATGGAGGCACCAGTAAGACTTGAGATGCCACAGTTCGAATATATTAGACATTTGTGAAGGAGATTCGGTGGGTCATTAAGGAGCCGATTAACACATCTTCAAAGGAGGGTGAGAAAACATTCTAAATATATTTCCTTGTCAGTATTAACATGACTTTATGTCTGTATGTGAACCATGTGACGGCGGTAGGAAGGCGACAGCTGTTTGGTGTGGTGGGTCTTTAGTAGCTTCCAGAAAGTGTAGATTTAATTTTAATTGTCGTCTCCAATAGTTTCAATAGTTATCGTAGACATAACACCTTAACATCATTAATTTAAAAGTAAGACAAATTAAAGCTATCTGTCATGTCACTGCTGATAATTACCTTTGTATAAACATTTACTGCTGCAGTTACTGGTAAAAACTTATAATTTTATAAAAAAAAATTAGTGATAATCAGACAGTAGCAGCGAACCTAATACTAACATAGATAGTAATTATAAATTTAAAAATTACAACCCAAAGCACCGACTTTTGCTAAAAAGATTAGCTTACTTTCATTTAGTTTTATCATAAAGATAAGAGAACTTCCGTCTTTTGCAACTCTATTTTAATCTTGAATATCTAACATGTGTCACCTATTCGTGTTACGCATTTTGAATGGTCTATAATACACATAAAATTACTTTATTATACATAATTTGAAGTGAGATTTGTAGTTATTCTTTTGCAGTTTGTTTAGATCTACCTATTTATATTTACAATTGTATGTTTGTGTTTTGTACTTACTTTCCCACATAGCACACATGGAACAAAAAATGGCTATATGGACAGGACACAAAAATAGATGTAAGCAAAAAACATAAACATTATTGTACTCAGAAATAACTAGTCCAAACAAACTGCAAAAGAATCAGTGCAAATCTCACATCAAAAGACGTATAACTAAATGATTTTTTATGTATTGTAGACCACTGAAGACGCCTAACACGAAAAAGCGAAATATGTCTGGTACTCAAAAATAAATTTCGGTTGCAAAAGAAGCAAATTTTCTTAAGTTTATAATAAATCATAATTGAAGTTACTTATTAACGACTGAGGAAAATGGCTGCAAATATTAATAACATAAGCAGATTCATTAACTGGCATAATATTAGTCAGCAAACACAAACTTCAATGGTTCTTAGCCTGCCCTTATCACGTTTATGTTGCATTTCTATATACTGCGTACTATGACTGTCTCACCAATAACAAAAACGCATTTATAATTTTAATAATGCTGAACGATCGCAAACACTATGAATAAACTATTGTTCCGCAATCTCTGTGTCCTCTTTTCCTTTAGTTTCATTCGTAGCGCCTTACGTATCTGCTGTGAAGAATTCCCATTGGCTTCAAAAACTCTTTAAGTGCAGGAGCTCGTCGTGCAGACTGCTCTTGTCAGCAGTGGTGCGTGAACAGTGAGCTAAGGTTCTGAGGACACTCACCGTCTGTGAAGGATGGTGGCAGCTGTTTACACGTTAATATAAATCTGTATGCGTGTGGTTACAATATACGTACTATATGTCCCAATGTGCCAGCATATCTGCGTTGTACCAAAACATCAAAACATGAAAGGCATCCCTCATTTTCAGTTTACACTGTCAGCTGAACTTGTGAACGGATGCAATTCAGATGGTTTAAAAACTCTTGTAATTTGCTTTTACCATGGGTCCACATTACAAACGTATCATCAACATACCTCCATAATACTGTGGGCTTTAACATAGCTCACAGCAGTGTGCGATTTGCGGGGGGGGGGGGGGGGGGGGGGGGGGGGGGTATGGGGGGGATTTGCCCCCCTCTGCATCAGACCATCCCCTCCTCTGGCTTTAGTTTATGCATCCCAACCTGGGATGTTTATTTCCCACGCACTGGAGTAAAGCTTTACATATAATTTAAAATTTGTGGACCCGAACACTGAAAGTTTTTAATACAGTCTTACTATTAATACTATTAATATGTTTGCTTATTAATTTTGAAAAAGTGTTATGTAGTAGTTAAGCATTTCAAAACATTTAGAACTAAATCATCATTCTCATGTTGTCATTGTTGCTTTCGTCTAAGGTGCGACATCCGTTTACTTGCGAGCTTGCGAGGGGAGTAGTGTGGCAGTCATACCGCAGCAGTCGTACCGCAGAGTTGGGTGAGATGGGGGCTGAAAGTCCCACCCCAGGCCCTGACACAGGGTGGTGACCGGCCCGGTACCTGTGCGAACATTTACCGTTAGGCCAGCTTTTGGCAATAGTATGGTGCGGACTAACGCGCCTGGGACGAAAGCACACATTACTAAATAACGCACCATCGTCTGCTTCTAGTTCCTAGGATACTATTTCGTGGACCTTATTTAAATACACTTCTCTTCCACCATTAGTTTCTTTTCCTTTGGTTTTCATTTCCGTTGTTAGTTGCATGTGCAAGTACCAAGTAGGCCGTCGCTGCGATACTTTATCATCCTTTATACTGCAAGACCGACACACGTGTGGCACGAATTCTGTTGCTTTGGTATAAATTAACCTGCCGCATGCAACATACGCCGCAAGATGTTGCCTGTTGTAGCATGCTACAAGACGATGCACACCACATTTCCGTATCATGCCACAATGTTGCAAGACGTCGCCCCAGCGTAAACGAGGCTTTAGAGCCAGGTCTGTATTGTATGGTGGATGTGATGTGTTGCAATCAGATCCAAACGTCGTGGAAAACTGTGAAGAGGTGTCATCCTGCATGAAGATAACGCTCGTCCACATTCTGCCAAACGGACAGCCGACGCAATAAAGGAGTTGAAATTCGAGGTGCTGGAACATCCACCATACAGTACAGACCTGGCTCCAAGTGATTTTCACATGTTGGACCCTTAACGGAAGCACTACAGGGAAGAAGATTTGAAAGTGATGAAAATGTCATTGCTGCGGTGCAAAATTGGTTACAGATGCAACCGAAAAATGTATTTTGTGATGAAATAAAAAAAACCTCGTAAAACATCGGGAAAACTGCACTGAAGTCCAAGGAGGTTACGTAAAAAAATAACGCATGTTTCAGTTTTCTATCATCAGAATAAGTGCAGATTTTCACGAATGTGCCTTTACTTTTTGAATTCCCGTCGTATACCTGTATGTAGATGATTTTGTAAATAAGCTTTACTTATAAAGTACTTTTAAAGATATAACAAGAGATGGCTTTTCTGATGGTGCATACGCGTGAATAGTGAGTTTCAGCATTAACATCTATTTATAAATAACTGTTTAACCATGGGTAATGCCACGGTCCAAGCTAGTAACATATGTAATTATACTAACCCCCTAAGACATCCCCCCCACTGGTAAAAGCACAAATCGCACACTGGCTCACAGACCACAGGTGACAGCACTAACAGTGGAATATACACTATGTGATCAAAAGTATCCGGACACCTGGCTGAAAATGACTTACAAGTTCGTGTCGCTCTCCATCAGTATTGCTGGAATATGGTCTTGGTCCACCCTTAGCCTTGATTACAGCTTTCACTCACGCAGGCACACGTTCAGTCAGGTCCTGAGAGGTTCCTTGGGAAATGGCGGCCCATTCGTCACGGAGCGCTGCACTGAGGAGAGGTATCGATGTCGGTCGGTGAGGCCTGGCACGGTCGACGTTCCAAAACATCCCAAAGGTATTCTATAGGATTAGATCAGGACTCTGTGCAGGCCAGTCCATTACAGGGATGTTATCGTCGTGCAACCATTCCGCCACAGGCCTTGCTTTTTGAACAGGTGTTCGATCGTGTTGAAATGCGATCGCCATCGCCGAATTGCTCTTCAACAGTGGGAACCAAGAAGGTGCTTAAAACATCAATGTAGGGATATGCTGTGATAGTGCCGCGTAAAACAACTAGGGGTACAAGCCCTCTCAATGAGAAACATGAGCAGACCATAACACCACCGCCTCCGGATTTTTGGCTGTGCGGTTCTAGGCGCTTCAGTCTAGAACCGCGCGACCGCTACAGTCGCAGGTTCGAATCTTGCCTCGGGCATGGATGTGTGTGATGTCCTTAGGTTAGTTAGGTTTAAGTAGTTCTAAGTTCTAGGAGACTGATGACCTTCGATGTTAAGTCCCACAGTATTCAGCCATTTGAACCATCTGAACCTCCGAATTTTACTGTTGACACTACATACGCTGGCAGATGACGTTTACCGTGCATTCGCCATACTCACACCCTGCCATCGGATCGCCACATTGTGCACCGTGATTCGCCACTCCACACGACGTTTTCTCACTGTTCATTCGTCCAATGTTTACGCTCCTTACACCAAGCGAGGAGTCGTTTGGCATTTACCAGCATGATGTGTGGCTTATGAGCAGCCGCTCGACCATGAAATCCAAGTTTTCTCACCTCCCGCCTAACTGTCATATTACTTGTAGTGTATCCTGATGCAGATTCGAATTCCTGTGTGTGTGATGGTCTGGATATATCTGCCTATTACACATTATGACCCTCTTCAACTGTAGGCGGACTCTGTCAACCAACAGACGAGGTCGGCCTGTACGCTTTTGTGCTGTAGGTGTCCCTTCACCTTTCCACTTCACTATCACATCGGAAACACGGACCTAGAGGTGTTAAGGAATGTGGAAATCTCGTGTACAGACGTATGACACAAGTGACACTCAATCACCTGACCACGTTCGAAGTCAGTGAGTTCCGCGGAGCGCCCCATTCTGTCCTCTCGCAATGTCTAATGAATACTGAGGACGCTGATATGCAGTACCTGGCAGTAGGTGGCAGCACAACGCTCGTAATATGATAAACGTATGTTTTTGGGGGTGTCCGGATACTTTTGAGCAGATAGTGTATGTAAGGCGTGTCGGCAGTACGCGGCAACAGTGCTGACGTCGTCGCAATGCGCAAACGGAGCGACTTACCAAGTGTCCTAAAGGGCATGATCATTGGCATTCGGGCGAAGGGTGGAAGCATTTCCGAGGCGGCTAAGTTTGTAACTTGTTCTGACAACGCCGAGGTTGAAGTGTACCGTGGTTGGCAAAATGGCACTATCCAAAACCGTCGCCGAGGCAACAGCGGTGTACCAAGGGTCATAGTTGTCGGGGCTGAACGATGGCTGCGGACATGTGTTCGGGTGGTCAGACGTGCAACTGGCTGAGCAACTAACCGCCCAGATGCATCAAGGGGCGACGAACAGTGTCCCCTCAATTACAGTTCAGCGAACGTTGCTGCGTATGGACTTCTGCAGCATCAGGACAGCTACTGTGTGGCAACAGGTGGCCTTTTACGATGAATCACATTTTTTGCTCCATCGGACAGATGGATGTTAGCGTGTACGGTTCTAGGCGCTGCAGTCCGGAACGGCGGGACTGCTACGGTCGCAGCTTCGAATCCTGCCTCGGGCATGGATGTGTGTGATGTCTTTAGGTTAGTTAGGTTTAAGTAGTTCTAAGTTCTAGGGGACTGATGACCTAAGATGTTAAGTCCCATAGTGCTCAGAGCCATTTGAACCATTTTTTTGTTAGCGTGTAAGGCGTGAGACTACTGAATGCAAATATCGTGTAACAATCGTCAGAAGGATCTTTTTTTCGTGACAAAACATAATTCAAGTTATTATTAGCAACAGAGGAAAATGGCCGCAAACAATAGAAGCTCATTTATTAACTTTGACCAAATTGCATAACATTGGTCAGCAAACACAAACTTCAACTGTTCGTGGCCTGCCCTTACCACGTTTACGTTGCGTTTCTATATACTGCGCTGTATGATTGTCCCACCAGTAAGGAAAACGGATTTGTAATTTTGATAATGCTGAAAATTTGCGAACACTACGAAGAAACTATTGCTGTCATTCACTCTGTTGTTCCGTGACCTAGAAACAGTTTGGATAGTAAGAAGATAAAAAGATATTTCTGTAGCACCAAACGAATTTCTCGAAGCCATCTTGAAACTTCCCCTTAGGAAAATTACGAATGACTGTGCTGGTAAACCTCTTACGTTATTTGATTTTCAAACAGCTGAGCAAAACGCAACGTACTCAGACATTTCTCTCTCTACTTATTATGATCGTCACTAAACTGACACACAATATTTTTAGCGCAACGCAATCTGACTTTCAATAATCCCAACAAAAGAATGGCCCTGACTAACAATAACCTATACCTTCCATGAATCACTTACCACACAAAAATCTTCGTTACTCGAACTACTGCAATACAGCGAGCGCCAATACTGCCAGCTAAATAAATGATTCTAACTACTGAAGGCACTAACTACTGATAGGCATAGTTAGCAAATGAAAGATTTTGATAGAGAACACACAATGTATTTACCTTAATAATATTCAAAAGTCATCATATATATAGATATATATAATCAGTTCATGACATCCAGTCTTACAAATTTCCTTTTTCTGAAGGACACACGTCCAGATCGTCCGCTCTCAAAACTCTGTCATCTCTCTCCCCACATCCACCACTGCTGGCGGCTCATCTCCAACCGCGCAACGCTACGTGCTGTTCACATCCAACTGCCCAACAGTACAATAGCAAAAATTCCAGCAATACAAACCAGCCACACACTGCACACAGCGCAGTCAGTGATTTTCATACAGACCGCTACGTGGCGTTACCAACATAAAAACCTAAACAGCCTACTTAAATAGCCCCCATGTCCCCCACAAAAATTTTACAAATTGGTTTGGGCAATGGCCACTACTTACTTGCTAAAATTTTTTATATTAACGCTAACAAATATATCAAATGCACACACTTATCGATACAATGTCGGTCAAGAGCAAACATTTTCTCACAATCCATAAAGACAGCCCTGATCATTCATCACAGTATTAATTGCAGTTTTCGTTCTCAAAGTCTGAGCAGTAAAAGAAAATGCACGCGAAGTAGTGGATTTCCATGCAGCCTTGAAGAAGTAGTGTTGTCCTTCCAACGGCACACAGCACAGTCAGTGATTATCATACAGAGCGCTACGTGGCGTTACCAACATAAAAACCTTAACAGCCTACTTACAATCTGTTCACTAACAGATAATGACTTTCTTATTTTTCCGTAACGACACAAGAACTAAATTTCGTCTGCAAGGAACATTCCGAAGTTTTACTTGCTGCTACACCCGTCTCTGTCGTAGCCTAATCTACACTGAACTATCCAGTTGGTAGTGGGTAAAATAGTGGGTCCCAGCGTTCTTCCCTTTACTTTCCCAGAGGTGTTTGCTAAAATTTGTGACTCAAATGATATCCAATACAAGACGAAATATTGTGCAAGAACCAGGCCACCCGTACCAAGAGAAATGATGTGGAACAACACAGTGCGATATCGATAGTATCTCCGAGCACCATACCACGCACGCCGCAAACAGCTATGCGGGAGACGGCACTTTCGAACATCCTTCCATCGTGCAGCGGTGAACTCGCTGTGTACCGCTCACTGTTCCCTGTCTGGTGGCGCCATACGTACACGCCAACGGAGAACAGGGAAGTGACATGACCTCACTGCACGCAGCTCTAATTGCCCGGCGCATCTTTTTAACCAGCCGCAATTTAGAGCTCGGCCCAGATCAAGTGCATCCATAGACTTATGAACGTTAGTGTGCAAAACTGCAGCGAGGAACTATGCATCGATGTAGCACGATGTTACTAGGTGTTATTAATATTCAGTGTCTTATACGAAAGTATCAACATAACACTATATGTTACAATCAAGGACATTTGAATATAGCTCAACGCCACTGAGGAACCTGCAATGTTCAGAGTTATGTTGTTTATATGAATTATTAAGAGCACGCGTGAATAAACTTACTAATGACCTACCTTTTTGTAGATCTCTGCTTGCATATAACTGCCACCTCCTGTGCCGACACAAAAGACGTATACTGAGGGCGAGGACTGATTTTTTTTTTTGTCAACTGAGGACAGTTTCTTTTTTATATATATATATATATATATATATATATATATATATATATATATATATATATATATATCGGTTGCCGACGAGTCTGGCGCTCATGTGGCAATATCCGAACTCAGTACCCTTTTTCGTTACTCTTGTGCGGAGCTACGAGGGGCGTTCAATAAATAACGCAATACTTTTTTTTTCCCCAGGCCAATTTCGGTTGGACGTCGTCAAATATTCCCGCTTCATCACCTGCAGTTTCATAATGTTCCGATAGGTGGTGACGCTATATGTAGCCTCTGTTGTGGAGGTGCGTTCCAGGCATTGAGTTTCTTTTGGCCGGAATCCAGATCATCGCAGATATTCACAGGCACCTCCAAAATGTCTACGGAGGGCTCGCAGTAAACAAAAGCACGATGAGTTGCTGGGCGCGGTGCTGTTATCATCTCAAAACGGTCGCGAAAACCTATCCACCTTCCAACCCTTACGGCTCGGGTCTCGAACATTTCGCTTTCCACCTGTTTCAGCCAATGAAGGATGAACTCCGTGGGAAGTAGTACGTGGATGATGGGAAACGTTGGTCCGACGTCGACCAGTACAATGCAACCATATGGGACTACAGGCCCTCCCAGTAAGATGTGGCGTAAGGTCATCGCATTGCTCGGAGAGAAAATAGGATTTTAGAGACAAAAGAGTGGAGAATAATATGGTGAATTGGAGTCCTGATTAAAGCCAATCTGCCTACAGAAAAAAAGTGTTGCATCACTCACAGCACGCCTCTCATAGGCAACTATATTCCAACTGTTCAAATGGTTCAAATGGCTCTGAGCACTATGGGACTTCTGAGGTCATCAGTCCCCTAGAACTTAGAACTACTTAAACCTAACTAACCTAAGGACATCACACATATCCAATCCCGAGGCAGGATTAGAACCTGCGACCGTAGCGGTCTCGCGGCTCCAGACAGAAGCGCCTAGAACCGCTCGGCCACTCCGGCCAGCTATTCCAACTGTCTTCAACTTGTGTTCGCAGTGACAATTTCTGGATACCAATCCCTCACTAAATTTATTCAGTTTCAGAGTCAAAAAATTATCTCCTTGCTCACTAATATTGGGATATTGATGATGCACACCAAACTCAGCGAACTACAACGACTAAAGCACGGAATGCCAGTGGCCGCTCTAATGATGCACAACATGAAGAATGGGCAGAGTACCTTCAGAAACCCTAGCAGCACTTTCATGCCCACAATATGAGGTGCGACAATAGAGTAATGAGACTGACTTTCTTTGCAAGACGTGGCAACCCTGAAGGCTTGCGCAGGCACAATATCTTTGACCTTGGTCTATAAGCTGCTTCTAGTCCAAGCGGCACATCGACGTAACAGCTCAGTCATTAGTTGTGCTGTAATAAGTTAACATGTGTTTGTGTCTCTCATCACGGAAACAGTACCGCATAACATTGCACAACGGTATGCCATTTCTTTTTGTGTTAAATTGGGTGAAAACGCGACGACAACTTACAGTGAGATTCAGAAGGCTTGGTGTGGCCGAGCAGTTCTAGGCGCTTCAGTCTGGAACCGCGCGACCACTACGGTCGCTGGTTCGAATCCTGCCTTGTGCCTGGATGTGTGTGATGTCCTTAGGTTGGTTAGGTTTAAGTAGTTCTGAGTTCTAGGGGACTGATGACCTCAGATGTTAAGTCCCATAGTGCTCAGAGCCATTTGAACCTTTTTTTTTCAGAAGGCTTTTGGAGAGGAGGTTATGTCAAGAGCTCAAGTTTGTCTATGGCATAAACTGTTAGAGAAGGCAGAACGAATGTTGAAGATGAAGACCACAGTGGACGACCTCAACCTCATGGGCGGATGTCAACTTGGCCAGGCTGCATGAACTCGTATGATCTGATCGAAGATTATCAATGAAAATTATTGCAGAAGAACTAAACATCAATCGAGAAACGGTTCGTCTAATAATAACTGAAGATCTCGGTATGAGAAAGATTTGTGCAAAAATGGCTCTGAGCACTATGGGACTTAACATCTATGGTCATCAGTCCCCTAGAACTCAGAACTACTTAAACCTAACTAACCTAAGGACATCACACAACACCCAGTCATCACGAGGCAGAGAAAATCGCTGACCCCGCCGGGAATCGAACCCGGGAACCCGGGCGTGGGAAGCGAGAACGCTACCGCACGACCACGAGCTGCGGACTGTGCAAAAATGGCCCCAAACATCTCATACCACAACAGCGAGAAACACGGAAAAATGTGGCAGCCGATGTGTTAGAGCAAACGGAAATCAACCCAGAATTATTGAGCCGTGTTATCACTGGTAATGAAAGTTGGTTTTTTTCTGTACGATCCAGAGACAAACCGCCAAAGTTCGCAATGGTGCTCAAAGTCAAAAGTGAAATGCATGCTTGTGTACTTCTTTGATTCCTAGGGAATTGTTCATAAAGAGTGGGTGCCTCCTGGACAAACAGTTAGCCAATATTACTACAAAGAAATTTTAGAAATACTTCGTAAAAAAGTTCTTCGCGTCTGTGCAACATTGCTGATTATTTGATTCTGCATCACGATAATGTGCCATCCCATACTGCTCTGTCAGTACATCAATTTTTAACCTCAAAACAAATTTCAGTGCTACCACATCCACCTTATTCATCAGATATCGCTCCGTGCGACTTTTTTTTATTTCCATGAGTCAAAACGGCGGTCAAGGGACACCATTTTCAAACAACACAAGATGTCCAAAAAGCTGTGACGAGGATCTTGGAGGATATTACAGAAGATGAGTTCCAGAAATGTTACCATCAATGGCAGAAGCGCTGGAAAAAGAGTGTGAAATCAGAAGGGAACTACTTTGAAGGAGACAACACTAAACTTGATTAAAACGCTAAGCAACACTTTTTTTTCACATCAGTCTCATTACTTTATTGTCGCACCTCATATATCCAGTTGTAACACAGTGACTTCTTCAAGCACATAATGCACATGGCAAGGCCACAGCGTCTATCCACTACTCCCAGCGACAAAGGAAGCGAGAATAATAAAATCAATCCATTAATTCTGAACAAAGATTCGAACTCCCAATAAATTCTGAGTAAATTTATACCAAACAAAGACTGGTCGGTCAATTAATTAACATGTCGTTAATCTTAATTAGTCTATTATTACTACAGGGTGCAACAGAGGAAACACATGTTCTTTGAACTGCTAGTACGCGGCGACGAGAGGGGGTATTGACCTTGAATGAATGTTGGCAGACTGCCCATACAGTGCAGTTTCAGTCACTATGGAGTGTTGGAGTATAGAGCACCGTGTGTTCGTTGTCGAGCAGTACTTTAGAAACAATGATTCTGTAGTCACAGTGCAACGTCTTTTCCGTCAAAATTTTAGAGTTGGACGTCGAGGTGCAGTGCTGATCGAAATACTGTACTCCGATGGGTTGCAGCGTTTAGAAGTACTGGATCTGTGATGAAAAAGAAACCACCTGGTCTTCCCCGTTCAGTTCGTACTCCGGAAAATGTAGACAGAGTGAGAACGGCAGTTGTTGCTAGTCCGAAACGATCGGCTACACGACAGGCTGTAGCGCTGGGTATGTCACGTCGTTCGCTTCACCGCATCGTACATGACGATCTTAAGTTTCGACCGTACAAGATAATGATCGTCCAGCAGCTTAGCGAAGGGGTTTTGTGCAGTGCAGAGATTTTATCGCGTAATGGACGAAATTTTTACGGAAGATGCAGGTGCTACAGTATTCATGAGTGATGAAGCACATTTTCATGTAGACGGTTACGTCAGTGTTCAAAATTATCGGTATTGGGCGCCGGAGAACCCACATGAGTTACACCAAAGACCTCTCCGCGGTTTAAAAGTAACAGTGTGGTGCTGCATTTCAAAGATGATGATTGTTGGATCCTATTTTTTTGAAGAAGAAGGAACTGCGCGCTACGTTAAAATGTTAAATAACTTTCTTCGTCCAAAACTTGAAAGGCGTCAAGTGAACGTGAGAGAAATATGGTTTCAGCAGGACGGTGCCACAGCTCACACGGCAAGAGCATCCATGGAAGTGGTTCGACAAATGTTCCCAGGACATGTTATTTCGAGACATGGTGATGTTTACTGGCCCCCTCGCTCATCCGATTTGTCGATATGCGACTTCTTTTTGTAGGGATATTCAAAATCAAAAGTCTACATGAACAAGCCTCGCACAATCGATGACCTGAAGAATTCCATTCGTCAGCAAATTGAAGCCGTGCCGAATGAAATGTTTGAGTGCACACTTTCGGGAGAGGATCCAAATTTGTATCCAACAAGAAGGACGTCAACTCCAAGACATTATTTTTCGAACCTAATTAAAGTATTTATATTTTAAAAACTTCATTAAAAAATTTATCACTTAATGGTTGTTTTTATTATTTTTATCAAACCATGTCCCAGTCATTCAGTACTGAAAAACATGCGTTTCCTCTGCTCCACCCTATACTAAACTAATTTTCCCAGGTCTGCAGACTACCAACGTACTGTCTACAAGAGCGTCATAAGTTGAGCAATTTTGGCATTCCTCCTAAATTTAACATAGAAAGCGACAAAATGGTGAATTCTAGCTTGGTTCGATTGCCGTTATTTCAAACCGTCGTTGAAGTCTCCCGCATTCTGGGAATCCGCGCCATTTCGGGCCACCCAACTTGAAGGCAAAGAACTCGGCCACTCCAGTCGGCCAGAACAGCAGGAACGGTTACATCTTCAGTTTCTGTTAGGTTGTATCCATGGACCTTTTCGCTTACGTCGCAGGTGTACTGTGGTTGGTCTATCGAGTCTTTAAATAATCCAGGAGCAACTCTCCACACCACCCAGCTGTGGCTACTAAAGGTGTCGATATAGTGAGGTTCACAGCACAGCAGTTACCGCCATTTTGTGGCAAGTGTTGTCTTGCACTGCCCTGGGAGCAGCCTTGTGTTAACCATCCGCTAGTTGCTGATCACGTTTAGAACTACGAAGCACACTGCGGCTGTGCTGTCGTTACATATGCGCCGCGAGATACCGATCCTGCAAATCGACATGTAGCGTGGTAAGCTCTATTGTCGGACACCTATCGCTGTGACCACATTCTTGACCCATTTCTAGCTTCTTTGTTCCAGTTTGCGCTCTCTCTAGGACAGGGCTTCACAACATACATGCTCGCGGAGCAAGCTGTGAGCAGCAAGGCGCGAGCACGGAGCAGCGCGAGCACGCTACCCCCACTACCGGACCAGAGCGGAGAGTGAGAAAAGTCACGTGGGGCACACAACAGCTGCCGCCAGTCAATGTAAATCCGCGGCCACCTGCAGGGATATCACTCACGAATTATTACTGCGACAAATGAAACAAATAAAGGAGAATGTACACATGCCACATAATGTTATTAGCTTAGTGTATGCCTCTACATTCGCATTAATTTGTGAACTGTTACACAATAAAAGGTGTCACTGAAGTGTGGGATTCTCGGTTATCTTGTACTTTTTGCCCTTTACAATTGCGTCTGTGTTCGGAGTAATTGTTCTTGTGCATTTTAGGCGCAGCGTGCAGTTTAAATTTCGATCGGACAATGCGTTTCTCAGGCGCGTCTTGTTACATTTCATTGCAGAGAACAGTTATTCACAAACATACGTGGAACCGAACATTGATATTATTGTAGCCGCCAGTTTGTACAAACGAGGAAATCTATCCTGAGGGAAGTGTCTGTAGAATTCCAAAATGTTTTTCTTGTTCTGAAATTTGTCTCTGTATTCTCTGTCACACTGCAGGTCAATAATTTCTTGCTGCAGCTCAGGACGAATCTCTTAAATATTCGCTGAATATGGAGAGAACAGATCAAAATCGCTGTCTAGTGCTGTCAGATCTTGAAAGCGCTGATCAACTAAACTATGTGAATAACGTTCACAGTCTTTGTGAACATCTTGCATGGATGATAATTTAGGAAAATGAGCTAGGTTTCCTGTTTCCAGCTGACTCACCCAAAGTGTCAATTTCATTTTAAAAGCTCGTATTCAATCTATGAAATGAGTAATTAGCAGATCTTTACCTCGTAGTAAAATGTTCAAAGCATTCAGATGGCTAGTTAAATCTGCTAAGAACGCGAGATCACATTCAAACGTGCACGCGCATTTCCCCTCCCTCCCCTCACTCCCTACTCCGCGACCTTGCAGCTGCTCGCGAGCACGTGCCTGAGCAGACGCGAGTACTCGCGATCAAAACCGGCCAGTCGTTAAGCCATGCTCTAGGATCTGGTCTTTATACTGAAGTCATTATTGTTTACGTGAACTTTTGTTCACTGGATTTGTTCTACAGCAAGTCCACCGCTGCTCGAGCGGCAACTTTACTGTAGGTAATACAGGGTGTGTCAAAAAAATGTATACACACTTTGAACTGTCATAGACAATTTATTTCCCGTTCTACAAGGTTAAATATCTGTGAGAAAGTAATGTTATGTTTCTTCAACAGGTGGCAGCAGTGGCAAGGAAGTAACTGCAACATGGCAGACGAGCGTTTGAGCTTTGAAGCGCGGAAGCAGATAGTTAAGTGGTACTGGAAGTTTGAGAATGTAGCTGCTGTTCGAAGACAGTGGAGAAGTGAGTATGGTACAGAACCACCTTCAAGGTTAACAATTACACGTCAACGAGACAAATTCGAAATTCATAGAACAGTGTGTGATGTGCATAAAGGTCGATCACGGCGACCTCGTACAGCTACAAGTGATGATTCCACAACTGCGGTCTTGAAACTGTTTCAGCGTTCGCCTCAAAAATCTTCAAGGCAAGCGGCATGTGAGAGTAATGTAAGTTCTAGTAGGGTGCTACGCATTCTGAAGAAAGGCAAGTTTCGTGTGTGCATTCTAAGGCTGGTGCAACAGCTAAGTGACAACGATCCAGATCGAAGGTTAGAATTTTGTGAATGGGTTCAGGAGATGGTGAGACGTGAATCGGGATTTATGGGTACCATAATTTGGTCGGATGAAGCCCAATTCAAACTCAATGGAACTGTCAATAGGCACACTTGTGTGTACTGGGCTGAAGATAATCCTCACATTACAGTTGAAAAGGCTGTGAATTTGCCTGGTGTAAATGTGTGGTGTGGTTTGTCTGCAAGGGGACTCATTGGGCCTTTCCACTTTGAAGGTACTGTTACTGGAGAAACGTACCTAACAATGCTTGCTGACTCCATATTCCCTGACATTCGTGCATTGTACGGTAATAATGAGTTTTATTTCCAACAAGATGGCGCCCCGCCGCACTATCATAGGGACGTATAAGCATACCTGGATCACAATGTGCCAGGCCAGTGGATAGGATGCAGGGGACGAATGGAGTTTCCTGCACGCTCTCCCGACCTCACGCCGCTGGATTTCTTCTTATGGGACACAGTAAAAGATGAGGTGTAAAAACGTAAACCACGTAACCTGGACACACTTTGGAATGAGATTCAGGCGGTGTGTGCAGAAATCTCACTGTACATGATGTACGGAATCAGTGGTGACTCGTACTCAGAAATGTATTGATGCTGAAGGCCACCAGTCTGAACATTAATCACATTTGCAAAGTACATTTATTTTTCCAATTGGACTTTAAGCTTTCCATTTCCAGAAATTTAACACTGTAGAACGGGAAATAAATTTTCTATGACGCTTCAGAGTGTTCATACATTTTTTTACGCACCCTGTACATTAGGAAATTAGTGATTACCTCTCATTTACGTGTCCATTTCTGAATAGATGGATTGCTAGACGCTGATGACTTTCATTGGTCTGTAGCTTCCCCACTGTCCCGTTACTCAGTTCTTAACAAGATGGTGAAACACCTTGCGAGGGGCTGGGGCAAGCAGTGTATTTAACACTAAATTCTTCTAGAGTCTTCATATGGAAATGATGCTCTAAGCCCTCCCCCTTTTCTAACTCCGACTTTTGCTGTTGCCCATGGATTAAGAAGAAACGCGAACTGACTGTAATCGACCCTGCAAGTGGGGTACAGAAAAGTTTGGCACTTGAAATAATTTAATTTGATAGAACTTAATTTGATAAAGGAAAGTTTCATTAACGCAGTGAGAAATGAAAGGGTTGCTCTTCCAATCTACAGAATGAAAGTTCTGTTCAAGATAACAATTTGATTTATTATGACTTAACTCAAAATAATAAACAAAACACATGAAACATTTACAGTACGTCAAATTGGATACTAAAATAAATGCTGTGAAGGTGAAGTTGTTCATAAACTAGCTTGTGACATTTATGACCAAGTGGTATGTGAAGCCAATTCCTTGCAACTCAAGAGAAACACCCAGCCAACCCAACATTAATTGCTGCTACAGTAATGAGAACTCAGACAATGAACACCCAAGACAGTACCACGATAGAAAAGACGGGAA
The DNA here is from genome assembly GCF_023864275.1 of Schistocerca cancellata. Classification (NCBI taxonomy): domain Eukaryota; kingdom Metazoa; phylum Arthropoda; class Insecta; order Orthoptera; family Acrididae; genus Schistocerca; species Schistocerca cancellata. The sequence goes on from NC_064633.1 coordinate 140,829,807, forward strand.
CAGGCGCGCTCTGCTGAGCTCAGATTATCACACAGCAAAGTTCCCTAATCTGCCGGTGTTGCGGACATACATTAACAAGCTGTCTTCTTAACTGTAAGGACACGATCTGGCCGTACTGGAGGCGATGGCTGGTTGCTTCGACGCCCCTTCGTGGTGATGATAATGTCGCGAGTATAGCCCGAAGCAAATTATCCTGGTCTAGTTGTTCCAGACTAAAGACTTCCTAGCAATTCAAATGCGCCTCTGAGGGAGACTAAGAAGGCTCGCCACACAATCACTGACGGTACAGTGATAGATTTTAACAAGCGAAGTCACACAGTAACTCCGATACAGTCAACTTTAGCCAAAACTTCTCAAGACGGAAAACATAGGCCGCTTGTACGCAGAACGCTCTATTGCCAACTGTACTCGGAAAGTTACGTTGAAGTCGAAACTTCAGCAACTTCGTCAAACAAGTACAATTAAATGAAAGTATATTAGATAGCCAACGGAAGGCAAGTTGTCCAGAGCAGCGAGAGCTCTTTCTTGTAACCTACTCCAACCGAAAGGCGAGACTCAACACTACCAAGAGCACCCGTACAAGCCAAACACAGAACATTACCGCCCCCACCACAGTGGCCGTGGTTAAACGTGCCAATCAGAAACTCGAAAACCGGTGGAAAACTCCACTCTATTGACGAAGCACTACTATCTACCAATGGAGATACTTGGCGCCAATTTCTGCGCCGATTTTGCTACATCACAGAGCTATCCCCTGATCAAGCCAATCACAGTTATGATTTTGCAGAAAACGTGGGAATTTGTCCGCCAAGACTGCCTGGGAAAACAAGTTATTCCCACGCCTCGCTCGTAGCCTGACAGAAAGCGCTTTCACTAAGTTTCTGCGAAGCAACAGAATCTCTAACCGTAGCCACTCCTTCAGGCCCCTGTGGGCGTGTCGCCCCCGCTCTTATGACAATGTCAGCGTCTAGACAGCATCCATTCGGCTCCCTCACAGCTGTCGGCATAACACTTTCAAGATCAGCAGAACCCGCCTGTCACCAGACCACCTGGGTGACGAGAGATGTTACTTGGGAAGTCCACGTGTGAAGGAATAGCAACTTTTCACTGCATGCAATTAGAGAGGAAAATATTCATATCTTCTTAGTTCTCTATGCTAGCCTTGTAATGACCATACTCGGCTATACTTCCTCAAATCTAATTACTCAGAGTAAGATATAAATATGAGAGGGGGCAAGTCACTGTGTGCATCGTAAAGGCATGCCACCTCTCAACCTGCTGTAAGAAACAAAGTCCGACACATGGGACAAAAGATCAGTAGGTGAGTGGTCTACTAGCGAACAATGATAGTTGGTATAATTAGTTCGGAATATTAAGAGGAATGACGACAGAGACCCCTACTATAACTGCAGGTATTCGTCCCATCATCCAACACACATGCAACACGCCAAGTGAATCATGACTATCTTCCTTTCCTTCGTGGGTAGGTGTGTATATTTTCAGATAGTGTAGGAAGTTGTGTGAGTTCCCAGCACTATCCTATGCAGACATTATTCGAGCTTTAGACGACTACTTCAAAGTACAGAATCAGGTAGTTGCTGCTCGTTTCAAATTTTTTTGTACGCATCATAAAAATAATCAGTTTTACAAGGATAGACTCGCTGAACTCAAGGTCAAGACTAGCAATAATAAATTTAACTACTCCTAAGAGGCCACATTTCAAGAGGAAATGCTTCATGATGCCGTTATTCAAAACACTGCTGACAACAGAATACGGGTTCATATTCTGAAGCATCACAGACCTGGTCTCAATGGCATGCTTAAAGTAGTCGATACTCAGGAAGTGCAAGAGCTCGGTGCACGTGACTATACTGGGCCTGTTGTTATAACGCTAATCGCAAATCGCTCGAAGCACCCCAGCGACAACTTTTGCCACAAGGAACCTGGAGTTGGTACGAGGGAAGGTGGATTGGCTTGTGCTGCTGAGGAATAGCTTTGCAGCCAGATGCTGAAGGAGCGTCACGTCCAGTACTCCAGTACTGGCCAGCCAAATACAGAGAGGATCAGCGGCAATGTAAGTGGGTTCATCCCAAAGCTGGGAACTTGGGCGGTTGTTGCTTGCATTTGGTATTGGAGGGCAGCGTGGAGGGTAAAAATCGTAGAGGGAGACCAGGAGATGAATACACTAAACAGATTCAGAGGGATATATGTTGCAGTAGGTACTGGGATATGAAGAAGCTTGCACAGGATAGACTAGCATGGAGAGCTGCATCAAACCAGTCTCTGGACTGAAGACCACAACAACAACAAATATTTTCTTCTAAACCCTTCATGTGATTTCTAGAAACGATACCTCATATGAAAGCATTGCACTACAACTATCATCCCTGAAAACCACGTATCCGTATCTATTTTATTTCTTGATTTATTAAGTTTTTTATGTCTTTTATTATGAAAATATAGCTTAAAACATTGTATCCTTCACAATAACACAGCAAATGAGCACAGCATGAATGCCTCACACATTGTCATACTTGTGTAGAACAGTGTACTATTTTGCCAGTAACTTTGATTTAATGTTGCTTGCAAGTGCTATTAAAGACCGGTGCTGACTTAATGGTCAATCACGTGTTTTAGCTCACGTCAACAATGGAAAACAGTGCCAAAAGCCGCTTCTGACAAGTCGGCCTAAATAATTGTTTAAACAATACTAACGACAATCCGTTGTCATTTATCTTAAGAGCACTTCTGCAAGAGTACCGTCTTATTTATTTATGGACAAACCTTTATTTGTATTCATTGTGAATGGCTTGAGTGTGACTGAATGTTAATAACATCTCTTTATTTAAATATCGTTGTAATACATTAGTTTAGTCGAGGAAGTGGTCAAGATGAGACAGATCAAGTCTGTGGAATTCAAGACTGATATATTTTTGGTGGGAATGGCCTTCAGACAATGGAAAACCAGACAATAGAGTAACACTACGAGAATCAAGTGAAGACTGGGACTTCTCGAGTGAAGAGCTCAAGGGAGCGATTCTGAACCCGTGGATGTTCGTTCTAGAAGAAGGCAGACCTGCCTTTGGTACCGCTTGATTTTTGATATAGTGGGCGGCGAACGGCCGCTACGAGACTTCAACTTTTTGGGACACTTTTACGTTTGTGCCATATTTCAGTTTCTCAAGGGATTTTATATTTCCACTTGTATTATGGAACTGAGGATAGGCAATAGTATGAGTTACTATCCTTTGATCCATCTGTGATAATTTATAAATCATCATGTTAAAGTTTGGTCTGTTTTGCTGGTGAATATTTCGTGTATTGTGATTACGAAATGGACCTAGTTTTTGCATACCTGTGACTCAGATTCTTTAGGGGATTTTACTACTATTCTCGTAACGCTCTTAACGTAACATTACTGCATTGTATAAGGGGTATTTCCATCTGTATTTTAACTGAATCTTGTAGGATCACTTCCCATTTATTTCAGATTTTCTTTCTTTAACAAACATTATTCAACATAATCATCTGTAGTCTATGTAAATTACAGACAGTAGACCGGAAACCGTGTTAACAAATTATTCACTTAACTTTTATCTTGTATTTATGTATGTTTTATTAACTCGCAGTTCTGGGCAATGCGAAGACTATTAGACTGCAATATCACTGCTGTAGGTATTTATTTGCAACGAATTAGGTGTGGGGCATAAAAGCAGACGTGCTCGGTTCGACCCTATGATTACATCGAGCCATTCTTTTTAAACAGAGCTGTCCATAACCCAAGTACCTAAAACACCCAGATGGTTTGCTCCCGCTGTTTGGAAGAGCAAATACACTAGCAGTAACCGTTAGGTATCATCGCAACACACAGCTCCGGCTCTATCGATAAGCTACGATACTGCAGATACAGATGTAGATGTATATGTAGATGTGTGTATCCTCTGTTACCGTAAGAATTACATTGTTCCACGCCCGTCGTGATAAAATATTTATAAATTATCAACTTCTTAAATGGTTTGAATCTATAGGTTTCATCACAGTACACCGTCGTGAAAAATACAGTATGTCCAGAGCGAGAAACTAAAAAGAACAATTCAGAGAATTACCTGCATCTGCACAAACAGATACATAGTAAACCAACAGCAACAACCTAACAGAATATCTAGTCTTGGAATGACCATTCGACTCCAACAGACAGCGCTGGAGTAAGTACTAATGTTGACGCAGGATGGTTGCCGTTTTATTTGTTTTTTTACACGTCAAGTTCCGCAGGACCAAATTGAGGAGCAAATCTCCAAGGTCATGGAACGTGTCAGGACATGAAATTACAACATAAAAGCACTAACAGATAAAAATAAAATGTTCATGAACCCGAAAAAAGTCAATCCATAAGTTTAAGTAAACGCAATCAACAACACGACAAGAATCAGCCTAATTTTTCAAGGAACTCGTCGACAGATTAGAAGGAATGACCCATGAGGAAACTCTTCAGATTCGATTTGAAAGCGCGTGAATTGCTGCAAAGATTTTTTAATTGTAGCTTACTGAAAATGGATGCAGCAGTATACACCTTTCTGCACCAGAGTTAAGGAAGTCTGATCCAAATGCAGGTTTGATTTCTGCCGAGTATTAACTGAATGAAAGCTGCTTAGTCTTGGGCATAAGCTAATATTGTTAACAAGAAGTGAGAGTAAGGAATATATATATATATATATATATATATATATATATATATATATTGAGAGGCCATGCCAAAATACCCAAACTCGTGAACAACAGTCGACAAGAGTTTCCTGAACTTACACCACTTATTACCCGAATCGCCTATTTCTGAGCCAAAAATATCCTTTTAGAATGGAAAGAATTACCCCAAAATATAATACCATACGACTTAAGCTAATGAAATTGAGCATAGTAGACTAATTTTCGTGTCGAAAGATCACTCACTTCAAATACCGTTCGAATAGTAAAAATTGCAGCATTAACTCTTTGAAAAGGATCCTGAACGTGGGCTTTCCACTACAGAGTACTATCTATTTGAACACCTAGAAATTTGAACTGTTCAGTTTCACTAATCATATGCCCGTTCTGTGAAATCAATACGTCAGGTTTTGTTGAGTTGTGTGTTAGTAAAAACTGACTCTTACTGTGAATTAGCGTTACTTTATTTTCTACAAGCCTTGAAGTTATGTCATGAACTGCACTATTTGAAACCGAGCCAATGTTGCACATAACATTCTTTACTACCAAGCTAGTGTCATCAGCAAACAGAAATATTTTATAGTTACCTGTAATACTGGAGGGCATATCATGTATACAAATAAGGAACAGGAGTGGGCCCAACACTGATCCCTGGGGCACCCCTCACTTCACCATACCCCACTCAGACCCCACATCACAGCCATTCTCAAGATTGTGAATAATGACCTTTCGCTATCTGTTGCTAAAGCAAGAGGTGAACCAATTGTTAGCTACTCTACACATTTCCTAATGGTCCAACTACTGGAGCAATATTTTGTGATCAACATAATCAAACGCCTTAGTTAAATCAAACAATATGCCTAGCGTTCTAAACCTTTTGTTTGACACATCCAATACCTTTCAGATAAAAGAGAATATAGCATTTTCGGTTGTTAAATGACTTGAAAATCCGAACTGTACATTTGATAGCAAATCGTGTGATATAAAATGATGAATTATCCTTACATACAAAGCCTATTCAATAACTTTAGCAAACACTGATGGCATAGAAATAGGTCTAAAATCGTTTACACTATTCTTTTCTCCCTTTTTATAAAGCGGTTTTACTACTGAGTACTTTAATCGTTCGGGAAACTGAGCATTCCTAAAGGAAAAATTACAAATATGGCTAAATACAGGGCTAACATGTGCAGCACAGAACTTTAATATTCTGATAGACACTGCACTAGACTGGCCTTTACACAGTGTTCAAGGACTACACAAGTGGTACCTTTCCAGATGGAAATACGAATGGTGCTCAATAAGTAATGCAACACTTGTTTTCTTAAAGCAGTTGGTTTTATTCAGGATTTCAATAAACCACATTACTCCCTTTTCTTTAGGCTACAGAATCGTATTTTTCAACGCAACCTCCGTTCAATGTGTCTGCCCTACTCCACCTTAATGGTAGGGCCTGTAAATGCCCACAAGTTGTCACTCTACTGGTCGACGCTTGAGCCAACGTCTCGCTGCATCAGTAACCCCTCTCTCCCACCCACGTGCTGTTCCCGGGAGGGCACCCTTCTTTCGGTCACACTGATGGAAGTCGGCAGTAGCGAAATCCGGACTATAGGATGGATGAGGAAGAACAGTCCACTGAAGATTTGTGATCTTCTCTCGAGTACGCAGACTTATGTGATACTTTTCATTGCCATCGCGAAAGAGATGTTCGCCTGTATTTTTGTAGGTCGTTGCTCTTTATGACCTACTGTTAGGCAACGACGGACCTATCGGGCACACACCATTGAGTACTCCAACCAGTGGACGAGTGCGTCACCACTACCCACTGAGACGTCCAGTTGAGCAGTGTGGTGTTTGATTGTTGTCCGTCGATCATCTCGAACCAAAGTGTCCGTACGCACCGACACTGCAAGAGTCACAACTGTCTGCGACAGACCGGCACACGGCAGATCGGATCGGTTTGCGTGACCTCGTTGCCATGATCACAGATGCCTCGCCAACGACTCATGATGCTCTTCTTCCCTGCCAAGTCTCCGTTTGCAAGCGCCTATGAGTATCTGCGATGCTCTGGTTTCCCGCCATAAGAAACTCAATGACAGCTCTCTGCTATGAACGCTCCTCCATTACAGACACCATTTTGAAGACTGCGCGTAGCGTCTCCACTACCAAGACTTCATGAAACTATAGGAGCTGAAGCGAGAATATTCATTGGTGTCCCACAATAAATTCCGTATTTTTCAACCGAAACTGGCAGAGAGAAAAGAAGTGTTGCATTACTTATTGAATGCCCCTCGTACATAAAACAAAGTGAGTATTAACATAGCAACATCTAAATCGTGATTAAAACTAGTACAACAGCGGAAAGGGATGGAAAACAGAGAGGAGAGAAGGGGAATGGATAGAGAATTATTTTATTATATGTTTGGCATTATACAAACATTCAGTTAGCGAAGAAAGACAAAAACTTAGTGAGTGACATATAAAGTTTTCAAATGTGGTGGTTCCAGATAGCAAATTAAACATAACACAGCAATGAGCAGTAGTAGAGGAAAAGAAGACATGAGAACATATTTTAATGACTATTCATTCACATAAAGTTTATAGAAACTTCGTGAAATTGTATTTTGCTTTTCTGATAATGATTTTATGTTGTTTGAAAATGCTTTCATAGCCGAAGATCTTCACCGAAAAAATAAGGGAATTAGTCAATTTTTTTTTCACTAACAGTAGTCCGTTGAAAATTTTCGTTAAGATTTGTACGACGGCCCTCTAGTAATATTTTGTATCTGTGAAACGTTGTTTACAACTTTCTCTTTGGCGGAAACCAAGCTAACACCCATCGGACAACCGGGAAGAAATAAATGTGACGTAAATGTGACCATCTTACAGCAATCCGTATTGCAGAATCCACTGAAGAAGGGTAGCCGTCGTTGTTTGGAAACAGACATTCAAGCACAACATACAAGCGACTTTTGGCAACTGACTTCGGGCTGTAAAAATATCACATCCGCATCGATCTAGTTTTGCCTCCAAGACAAAAGCTTACACTCGTGGAGTGCTGCCAGGTGTTAGCGGAAATAACGTATATTTCTTTCGACCTTGTGAGTATAATGGGGTTTAATAACTATACGGTGTTCAGCATCAATTGGACACAGTTGGCGACGAATCATCTTCTGGGGTACTGTGAAGATTGAATTACGTTAGATATACGTTTCGTTCCATAGGTCCATAGTGAGAAGCACCTCAAGGATGTAGAACATGTCATAAAACAAGAATACATAACACATATTTACAAAAAAAAAAAGATATATGCTAATGTCTCTTCCATAGAACCTTTATGGATGAGAAAAAATTTAAAAAATCATAACAAAATTTCGTTTAAGGGGCAATAACAGACTTGTCGCAAAGCATGTAAATGTACAGTATATTGAGATGTATATGACAATTCTTAGCGTAGAATGAAATTTTTCACTCTGCAGCGGAATGTGATATGAAACTTCGTGACAGGTTAAAAGAAATGAAACGATCGTATGGCATTGTTGGACGGGATGTCCCATTCGGGTTCGGCCCCCAAGTGCAAGTCTTATTTCATTTAGCGCCACATTGGGTAACTTGCGGCCGATGATGAGGGTGAAATGATTATTTATTTATTTACACGTCAAGTTCCGTAGGACCAAATTGAGGAGCAAATCTCCAAGATCATGGAACATGCCAATACATGAAATTCCACCATAAAAGCAATAACAGAAAAAATAAAATGTTTATGAATCCTAAAAAAGTAAATCCATAAGTTTAAGTAAACGCAGTCAACAACACAACAAGAATCAGCTTAATTTTCCAAGGAACTCCTCGACAGAATAGAAGGAGGGACCCATGAGGAAACTCTTCAGTTTCGATTTGAAAGCGTGTGGATTACTGCGAAGATTTGTGAATTCGAGCGGTAGCTTATTGAAAATGGATGCAGCAGCATACTGCATACCTTTCTGCACAAGAGTTAAGGAATTCCGATCCAAATGCAGGTTTGATTTCTGCCGAGTATTAACTGAGTGAAAGCTGCTTATTCTTGAGAATAAGCTAATATTGTTAACGAGAACTGACAGTAAGGAATACATATATTTAGAGGCCAATGTCAAAATATCCAGACTCATGAACAACAGACAACAAGAGTTTCCTGAACTTACACCACTTATTGCCCGAATCGCATATTTCTGAGCCAAAAATATCCATTTAGAATGGGAAGAGTTACCCAAAATATACCATACGACATAAACGAATGAAAATAACCATAGTAGATTAATTTTTGTGTCGAAAGATCACTCACTTCAGATATCGTTCGAGCAGTAAAAATGGCAGCATTAAGTCTTTGAACAAGATCCTGTACACAGTCCTTCCACGACAGTTTACTATCTATCTGAACACCTAGAAATTTGAACTGTTCAGTTTCACTAATAATATGCCCTTTCTGTGAAATTAAAACGTCAGATTTTGTTGAATTGCCGGCCGAAGTGGCCGAGCGGTTCTAGGCGCTACAGTCTGGAACCTCGTGACCGCTACGGTCATAGGCTCGAATCCTGCCTCGGGCATGGATGTGTGTGATGTCCTTAGGTTAGTTAGGTTTAAGTAGTTCTAAGTTCTAGGGGATTGATGACCTCAGAGGTCCAATAGTGCTCAGTGCCATTTAAACCATTTTTTGTTGAATTGTGTGTCAGAAACTGTAAAAACTGACTCTTACTGTGATTTAGCGTTAGTTTATTTTCTACAAGGCATGAACTTAAGTCATGAACTGCACTATCTGAAACCTGGCCAATGTTGCACACAACATCCTTAACTACCAAACTAGTGTCATCAACAAACAGATATATTTTAGAAATACTCTTAATACTAGTGGGGAAGTCATTTAAATAAACATGGAACAGGAGTAGCCCTAACACTGATCCCTGGGGCACCCCCCTCTTGACCGTACGCCACTGAGGCCCTACACCACAGCCATTCTCAACACTGTGAATAATGACGTTTTGCTGTCTGTTGCTAAAGTAAGAAGTGATCCAATTGTGAGCTACTCCACATATTCCGTAATGGTCCAACTACTGGAGCAATATTTTGTGATCAACATAGTCAAACGCCATAGTTAAATCAAACAATATGCCTAGCGTTCGAAATCTTTTGTTTAACCCATCCAGTACCTCACAGAGAAAAGAGAATATAGCATTTTCAGTTGTTACACGACTTCTAAAGCCTAACTGTACATTTGATAGCAAATCATGTGATATAAAATGATAAATTATCCTTACATTCACAGCCTTTTCAATAACTTTAGCAAACACTGATTGCATAGAAATAGGTCTAAAATTGTCTACATTATCCTTTTCTTCCTTTTTATAAAGCGGCTTTACTACTGAGTTCATTAATCGTTCACGAAACTGACCATTCCTGAAGGAAAAATTACAAATATGGCTAAATACAGGACTAACTTCTGCAGCACAGTACTTTAATATTCTGCTAGGCACTCCATCATATCCACGAGAGTCCTAAGTCTTCAGTGATTTAATTATTGACTCAATCTTCCCCTTGTCTGTATCACAGAGGAATATTTCAGACATCAATTCCAGAAAGATATTTGCCTAGAAAGTCATAAGATTCCCTTTAGAAATCAAATTTTTATTTAATTACCAGCAATGCTCAGAAAATGATTGTTAAATACTGTACATATATCTGATTTTTCAGTAACAGAAATATTTTTACTATGAACCGACTTTATATCGTCGACTTGTGCTGCTGACCAGACCCTTCCTTCACAACTGACCACATGGTTTTAATTTTATCCCTTGAATTACCTATTCTATTTGCGTACCACATACTCTTTGTCTTCCTAATAACATTTTAAGCACCTTACAATTCTGTTTGGAATGGGCTACTGTAACTTGATTGTGACTACTTCTAACATTTTAACATAATCTCCACTTTGTTCTACATGATATCCTTATCCCACTAGTCAGCCACCTGGGTGGGCTACCTGTTACTGCTAGCACCTCATTTAGAACGTTATAATGGAAAGAAACTCTCAAAGAGCATGAGAAATGCATTAAGTAAAGCATTATAATTGTCATCTATGTTATCGGCACTATAAAAGGTCCTGCCACTCTTGTTCCTTGGCAAATTTTAAAAAACTCTCTATTGCTTTGGATTAACTTTCCTCATCATCATTTCATCCCCATCGACGAGAAAGTCGCCCAAGTGGCATCAAATCGAAAGACTTGCACCAGGCGAGCGGTCTACCCGACGGGAGGCTCTCGTCACACGACATTTCATTTTTCAACTTTCCTTCATAGTTTGTAATTATATGGGACATTTGTTTGAGTACAAAAGCCTTTTAGTCTTAAAGTTTGTGCATCATGGTCTGAAAGGCCATTCACCCTTTTACTAACAAAACGCCCATCTAGTAATGAAGGAAAAGTAAAATTATTGTCTATGGTTGTGCTACTGCTCCCTTGCAACCTAGTTGGAAAAAACGCAATCTGCATCAGATCATATGAATTCAGGAGATCTACCAACATTCTTTTTCTTGCACCACAACATACAAAATTTATATTGAAGTCACCACATATAACTAATTTCTCGTACTTTCTGCAAAGTGAGTCAAGAACCCTCTCTAGCTTGAGCAGAAATGCTCTAAAATAAGAGTGTTGAATAACAACAATTTGAAGTTTAGTTTCACTAAATTCAGCTGCCCCTGCACAACATTCAAATATCTGTTCTGTGCAGTGCTGTGATACTACTATGGACTCAAACTGTAAACTGTTTTTTACATACATAGCCACTGCCCCACAACACAACACCCAGTCCACGAGGGGAGAAAATCTCCGACCTGGCCAAGAATTGAACCAAGGCCCAGTGCATGGGAGGCAAGCACGTTACCACCCAGCTAAGCAAGCGGACCGTGGAAGATTAAAACTGTGTGCCAGTCTGACACTCGAACTCAGAAACTTTGCCTTTCGTGGGCAAGTGCTCTACCCAAACTCTAGTTACAACCCCTCATCACAGCTTCAATTCCGCTACTGCCTTGCCTTCTGCCTTCCTAACTTCACAGATGCTCAATCTAACAGGAAGTTTCACATCAGCGCACACTCCATTGCAGAGTAAAAGAATTCATTCTGAAAACATTTCCCAGGCTGTGGCTAAGCCATGTCTCTGCAGTATCCTTTCTTCTAGGTGTACTAGTTCTGCAGGTTCACAGAAGAGCTTCTCTGAAGTTTGGAAGGTAGGAAGCGAGGCACTGGCGGAACTGAGGTGTGAGGAAGAGTTCTGAGTCATGCTTGGGTAGCTCAGTCTGTAGAGCAAGGTCCCGAGTTCGAGTCTCGGTCCTCCACACAGTTTTAATCTGCCAGGAAGTTTCATTTCTTAAACTATTTTAGCCACTCTTTATCTCACAAAAAAATCATTTTACAATACATTTACATTGATCGTATTACTGCACTGAATATGAGCAGAAATCATGTTATTTAAAATTATTAATAATATGTACACTATCTGATCAAAAGTATCCGGACACCCCTATTTAATACGGAATTGACCACTAGATGTCACGAGAAGCGGACCTGCTGTAACGATTCATGTTGAATGTTACTTAAGTTTCTTCTGCCTCGTCCGTTGATGAATGAATGCGAAATTTTCATGCTTCACAAAATTTACTCACCTTAATTGACATCCAAACTGCACACTCATCATGTAAACAAAACACGGACTGACTTCACTGATCTCCTTGATTTCCAAAAATAACCTCAAAACTGACTTGTAGCAGCATCATTGGATAGCTTTATATAGGATTTTAACAATAGCTTGCAAAATAAAGCATTATTAATTTTGTACAATTTTGATGTTACAATTACAATTTACAAAACATAAAGAAACTGATGTTACAGCCGAATAAGGCATAAAATATAATATTTAATGACAATCTATCATAGTAGTATCTTTAATTTTCCACAAGAAAATCATTCTGAACTTTAATTACAATAATGTATCTCGTATTATTTTAGTTAGATAATCAAGTGCAGTTTGAATTTGGTTACTAATATTCAGTGGTAGTACAGAGCTCGTGATTTATCTGATTACATACATAAAATGCACAAATAAGGCCTCAAATTCTGAAACTGGACAACTGTGAGATGTAAACAATTGGAGGGATAATTAGAAATGCAATTACAAAGAATATTAATGACAGAGGAAGACATACAAATAAATAACAAATGAAAAACATCGCTTGGTAATAACTTTTAAGCTGTTTCTCAAGATAGTGAGGTCTTCTGTTACTGGACTTTTAGATTACCATTTTGTTAATTAGAAGCATTGATTTTTCATGCTAAGATCTCTGCAGTCTCTATTTATTTATTGCTAAGGACTTATTACTTCAATTTCTTGATTAGTTCCTTAATTTAGTATATGTACATAATTTTATCAATTACAAAAAGTCCACCAATAATTACAACAACACACGTCCTTCCAGAACATTCCACACGCCTTCGCAATGAATATCAAGTTTTTTATCAAATAGGACATAATGATATATATATAAAGACACACATGCAAGGCCTTAGGAAGCACGGAATTGTCCGATAACTACCCGGATGCACATGAAAAAAATGGCGGTAGTCTATCAGACATTTCAAATTAATTTTGGGGAAGGCTGTATCGTTATACCGCTGACAATGGGGCGGGAAGTAACGTGTTGTTAGTAGAGAAGTTGTAACAACCAAATATGTCAATGAGGAAAGCTCAATGTCTTCAAACGTTGGTCAGTCATCGGATGCCAGCTGAGTAAGAAATCGATCAGGGACATTTCAGCCCTTGTACAGCTGCTGAAGAGGACTGTTGATGTGACTGTGAAGTGGAAACGCGAAGGAACAACCACAACTAAACAAATACCAGGCAGGCCTCATGCTCTGATGGCCAAGGACCGTCGAGCTTTACAGAGAGTGGTTGTAAAAAATCGCTTGAAATCAGTGGAACTCGTGAGTTCCCAAGTGCTACGAATAGCACAGTGACTGTGTGTAGGGAGTTAAACAGAATCAGGTACAATGGTCGAGCAGCTCCACATAAACCACACACTTCTGTCGTCAGTGCTAAGTGGCGCTTGAGGTGGTGTAAAGGGCAGCGCCACTGGACAGTAGATGATTGGAAACGACTGATTTGATGAACCGTGCTATGCCCCGTGGCAACTCGACGGAAGGGTTTCAGTTTACTGAATGCCAGGCGAACGTTACGTACCATCAAGTATATTGCCAGCAGTGGAGGACACAGGAGGTAGTTTTACGTATTTTTCGTGCTTAGGGTATGATCCCATACGCTTAAGACAACGCGAAATGCGGAAATATGAATACATTGTACAGCACTGTGTACCGCACACAGCATAACATTGCACCCTGTCACAAAGCAGCATCTGTGAGGCAGAGATCTGCAGACAATTACATTCCCAAAAGGGACTTGTTTACCCAGAGTCCCGACCTGAACCGAATGGAAAACATTTGGGATGAGTTAATGTCGACTTCGCTCAGGACCCCAGCATACAATATCGCTGCATTTTCTGGTTTCGGCTCTTAAGAAAGAATGGACTGCCATTTCTCCATAAACATTCAGACACCTGACTGAAGGAGTCCCCACCGATATGCAGGCCATCATGAAGGTGAGGAGTGGACAGTAGTAGGTCAAGGGCGGCATGGCGCTACTCTACATTATTGCCAAATTTGTTCAAGATGACGGATCCAAGATGGCGGTGATAGATGTGGCAATGTCGCAAAAATGTCATGGTGGGAAGCTCAAATTTAGGCAGGAAAATAGGTCAATTGGTTCAAATGGTTGAAATGGCTCTGGGCACTATGGGACTTAACTTCTGAGGTCATCATTCCCCTAGAACTTAGAACTACTTAAACCTAAGTAACCTAAGGACATCACACACATCCATGCCCGAGGCAGGATTCGAACCTGCGACCGTAGCAGCAGCACAGTTCCTGACTGAAGCGCCTAGAACTGCTCAGCCACCCGTGCCGGCTATGTCAATTGGGCTACCCCCACTAACCTGACTACCTCCACTCTCCCCATCTCTCCCCACCCCAGAAGATGGCGGAAAAATTTTGGCTGGAAAATATTAGTGGGGAAAAAGGTCACTTTGGCTACCTCCACTAACCTAAGGAAGTGGCAGGAAAATTTTTGCGGGAAAATAGGTCAGTTGGGCTACGTCCACTAACCTAAGTCATCCGACCACTACCTTTTTCTTCAGATTGGTGGGAAAAGGACTCACTCTGTGCTGGGCTGCTGGATAGGATGGATGTAAGTCCTTATTTTGCATGCATTGTTTACTTAAACATTTTGAGTTGTCATATGCTGTAGCTCCATCCAGTGTGCTGACCATGAGGTCCAGAGTCCAACTGACCTAATAAACAGTACCACCACTGGAGAGTTCTGTCATCCCTCCCATGACATAATCCATGATGGAGACACAGAAAAAATGGCGGGAAAAGGACTCAGTCTGTGCACAGCTGCCAGAGAGGAAGGAGGGTACTTTATTTATTTTCAGTAAGAAGATGTAACAATTTATTTATGGATGGATTACACATAGTTTATTTATTATGCAGATACAAAACACATACCCAGATGTGCTTGGGGTCACAATACAAGATCTGAAGCAGTTCACTGATGTACAGACACATGAACAACTCGTCAGTTGTCAAAATAATGCATGTAAAACGCTCTGCGAACACGCTCACTAATTGTAAAATGTCGAAATAATGCATTGCACAGCCTATGGACCTGCAAATTACTCGCAAATTACCGAAAAATAAATTACACTGATCTTCAGATACGCAAAAAACTCATAAATTGTCAAAATAATGCATGTAAAACACTCTGCAAACTCTCTCACTAACTGTACTCCATCGAAAATTGCATTACACAGCCTACAAACAAGCCAACAACTTGTAAATTTTACAGACACGGAAACAATTCGTAAACTGTCAAAATAATGCATTTAAATGTTCTGTAAACACGTTAACTAATTATAAACTGTCAAAATAATGCATTGCACAGCCCACAGACATGTTCGCAAAATAATTCAACAGACACGTTCACTACACGTAAAACTGGCAAAATAATGCGTGTATAACGCTGAGCAAACACTTTCACAGTACTTAAACAGCCGAAATAATGCAGCGCACAAATATTCATTACATGTAAAAATGCTTTCGAACTATAGTTAAGATATAACGTATCAGCGAACAGCTCCCTACACAGATCCAAGCTGGAATGATGACTGGATGTGTCGGGCGTGCACGCTGGTCCAACCTGTACCACATGTGAGACAGGGATGGCCACGCACGTGTTTACCATTGCCGATGCGATGGCATATAGCCTTTGTACTTGCGAGTCCAGTGAGATGTGTACCTACTGATTCGCCCTTGCAGGCGCAGTTAAAAGGTTGTCAGTGTTCTACTGACATCTCATGTCTATATAAATAGCAGCCAAGTCCCCTTTTGAAGTTCTGTCTAAATCATTCGCAATACTTTCAGAAACTGTTTACGAAAATATCCCAGAATAAAACACGGTGCATTCTTCCTAGCGATCCTAACGGTACAGCCCATCCAATACACATCAGTCATTTTCTGGAAATTGTAAAGTGCTGCAGAAATAGTTAACGATCGCTTTTGTTGTTGTAGGAAATTTAATGGTGTCTCAGCTTGTCTGCATGGAAATTCTTGTCCTAACAGGATCTGTTTACGAAAATATCCGAGAATAACGCCGAATGTATTCCTGCTGGCGACCCTAACGAAACACAGCGTCTATCACATGTTACTTGTCTGGAGATGCCATAATGGCACAATGGCAGATGAGGGACAGCATCCCGCCAGAGATGTATTGTCTGCTTCAACTTGTCTTTTAACACTTGAACAAAGAAGACATCTCTTACTCTCAGAACTTTCCATAGTTACCTTGCCCCCATCTTGTTTGAACCAGCCTGTAGGGGCTCTATGTTCCAGCACAAAGGATGTCTTGCAAATGAATAGAGCTCTTACTGAATTTACCTGCCAAATTACTGATGTTGCCAGTGTGGGAGCACTGTCCTCCTTCTTTTTCAGCAGACAAGACTATCAGCAGCAAAACTATTTTGTACAGATTGCCATATGGAGGTACAGCATATGACAACTCAAATTGTTTAAATAAACAAGGCATGAAAAATAAAGACTTATGTCCATTCTATCCAGCAGCCCAGCACAGAGTGAGTCCTTTTCCCACCAATTCGAATGAAGAGGTTGTGGTCAGATGACTTAGGTTAGTAAAGGTAACTCAATTGACCTATTTTCCCACCAAAATTTTCCCCCCTCTTTCTTAGGTTAGTGCAGGTAGCCCAAATAACCTATTTTCCGCCAAAATTTTCCCATCATTTTCTGGGGTGTGGAGGGAAGGGGAGGGTGATGAGGTTAGGTTAGTGGAGGTAACCTAATTGTCCTATTTTCCTATCAAAATTTGTACTTCCCATCAAGATGTCATTGTGACATATTGCCACATCTAACGCCGCCATCTTGGATCCGCCATCTTGAATAAATTTGGCAACAATGCAGAGTGGGGCCATGCCGCCCTTGCCCTACTACTGTGGACATACCCCATACTAATGTCCATTAATATCCAGATTTTCTTGATCATATGGTGTAGACATTAATCAGCTCTACTAAGAAATTCGACAAGAAGGCGATCACCATTAAATCCTTTTGGCTAATTAAAACTGAACTTTATTAACATTTAAAGTTTTTATGGCTGCTAGCAAGTTATCAAAAATGTGAGTTTCTGCATCATTGTCTCCTTTCTGGATCTAGGTAAGCGACTTTAAATCTTTATGTAGTCTATTCTTATTTCTAATACAGAGAACTGAGCTATTGGTATGAAAAAGTGATACAGTATTTATGACACATGGTCAGTGCCTGTTAGTGTTGCAATTCCAAAATTTGGAAAAAAACATTTGCACCTAAAACAAATCAAAACCTACTCTAGTCATTTGCTCTGTCAAATCTATTGTAATTTGGTGTAATTCAACACAGCACAAAGAGCGAACGCTCCACACGATTCTAATTTGCCATGAATGCTTGCATAAGATATGTGTCTAACATTCAGTTTTTTGACGTTATGTTCAGCTGAAGTGGGTACGTTGTCGTGATTTCCACACACTCGCTTGTTGATCGGTTTGTTAGTCAGTGATGCCCTCAGTAGTTCCCCTTGCGTACCAAATAGCAATCATGATTCAAAGACTGCAGTGGAATATCTGTTATGTTCAGTAAGTTATTTGTACCTCTACATAACATTAAATGCTTCTTTATTTCAGCCAGACAACACTGGAACACACAACTTAGTAATCTTTTGGATTTGCAACACTTATATTTTTTTCTGTGTTTTCAGTTAAAATCTTTGGGGATAAGTCCCGCCTTTTATGCAAAACGCTGTTTTTTTTTGCTATCCAAACATGTTTCAGCTCCCCTGTGCCATCATCAATGGTTTTTTTATTGAAAAACTGTAAAAAGTGAACATATATTAGGTTGTAACAGATCTAACAAAATGAGGCTGAAAGACAGTTTTGTTTGTTTTTATTCTTACCTTGATTTTACATCATGTGGTTTTGCAGGATCATATGTATGATATCCTGCACTGATAGCTTGTCATCTGTGAACCAGACGATGTATGAATTTTATCAGCGAGTTAACGCTTCCTTTGATGTTTTTAAAAAAAATGTGATTTTATTGTGGCGAAATATTTTGCGTATATGTTTGTTATTACTCAAGTATCGTTCTTCTTTCGCGTGAATAACCACAACATGACCAGTAGACTGAACACAACTTTATTCCACAGAGGCATTAACAACCTAAACACATTGTAAGATGGCAAGAACTATGCCCCTTACATGCAGTCATTAAAGATCACCTAACTCACGTTGAACGAACAGTAGGGCTGAACAAAAGTGACTGACAAGGCACAATGCATCTTGTAGAGGGTATAGTATGGATGTATTGGAATAATTAATGTCGGGTGATGGTTTTAAAGTAATTCACATGACATGAAAACTTTGTGGAAATGCGTCGATTTACTGGAGGCTAGTTTACCTCAGAGAAGTACTCAAAATTGACCGTGGCCACTGGGGGAGCGGCTAAGGGAAGCGACAATAGGCAGCTTAGGGCGGCTCAAGCTCTGAGAAAGCAGTAACGGTGCGCGGCCTCCAGCCGCCTTAAGATGAGTGACAATGAGTGGGTGGTTTACCCTGACTCCATGCTGGTGTACCAGGAAACAGACGGAGAACTTGTACATCTGTTGATAAAGGTCCGTCGTCCCATTTTCTGTGAAACATGCGAGAAAGCCGCGCAAAGCTACAGTGGAGCGGTCAACAGAGGCCAAAATATGCGTTTTCATGACTATAGCAACTTCACGCCAAATTCACAGTCCTCAGAGTCTGAAGCAAATCAGGTGAAGAGCGACAGAATGAAATACGCCGGCTTCCGATGGGAACGTAGGACCAAGGAATTTGAAGTACTCTCCTGGGAGTCAGAATTCCGGAAAACTTGGTGTTTGTGCAGACGCTAACCTTGATGGGTGGCCCGGGAGGAGCAAAATAGAAGTTGAGAGGAAGGGAAATTTTGTGGGAATTTGTTCACTTCCCAGAGCAGGCATTGGTCGGCGCTGGGAAGCGATGCATAATTAACGCGACTTTTGCTGGAGGGGAAACCGAGGCAAAGAGTGGACTGCGAGAAGTCTCCATAGAGGTCTTCCATTCCCAGCTTGCCTAGAGTGCGGACATGGCGTTCTTTACTCAACTTGCCTGAGAAAGAGTGAGCATCTCTGCAGTTTAAGACTTTGCAAATGGAGAGATTGAGCTTTGAGATAGAAAGTTTTGGTTCAGCTATGTACTGAGCAAGATAGCTAGGAGTGAATAGATGAGCGCAGCCTTGCAGCACCACGGGGTCGGCCAACGTCCACACGACACCGCTCCGTCACGCTGTATTCGGTGATATTGCGCCCGCTCCGGCCACTGATTAATTTGTTGGATCACGTCGGCAAAGTTTCCATGAGGGTTTCATGGGCCATGTATTGCAGAATTCTTCTCGCACTTTGCATTACGCCTGGGTCAGTCGATAGGAATTACTTTTGAGTTATCGCGCTTTACTCCACGCAAACGCAATTTATTACCACTGCCTGATAGGAGAGTCTTTTAATGTGATGATTGAAGGCTGGGAGTTAAAATAAATTTGAGCTAATCGACTGCATCTGTTTTCAATCAAGTAGTTGAAATCCCAAGTCACTTTCTTAATTAATTTTATGTTCAACATTTGCATCTGAATAGCTGAATACAAAAATCAATGTGCACCCCTTTTTAATTAAAAGTGATCAATTCTGAATAAATTAATGTCAACACTATCACCGCAGTTCAATCAGGAGTCACAGGGCCATATTACTTTATTGCGTTATCCGATAATGCGGCAGTTTTGCACTCTCTGTTGATCTGTTATTCAATTAGTTGGGGTGAACACACACCAAAACTAGCTAAGTGACGGGTGGAGTGTGACAACATTGTTACGACTTCTGCACCACTTGTTAGCAGCAGACACAGTGGCTGCGCTAAAGACTGAGATGGCGTGGAGTTTGACAATTATTTATTGAACTTTCTTTACAATTTCTCCCTCGTTGTCGCTGCCCAGCCCTGCAGATCCCTCCTCCTGGCTGCTGTTGTGTAGATTCTCCGACAATGCGCGCAACGCGCGCCGCTGATCGCACTCGGGAGCCTCGGACCACAAGGGCTCCGCTGAAGCGAGGTTGCCCTGTGGTTGACATGAACTCGTCGCCGCTCAGCGCCCCAGCATGGGCACGCCCACGGAGCCACGTCGCTGTGAGGTCAGCTGCCGACGCCTGCTGCACCTGCAGCTGGGAAGCCGTCAGTCGCGATGTCTGCGAGGTCCCATCATGGACGGACCATGTGCAGTAGGGCTGGGTTGCCGTGAAGTCCGGGCATGAGTCCCCGGCAGCGCCTGTGACCGAGACCGCGCTGCGGTCGGTCCTGCTGGAAGTTCTCGCTGTAGTTAGTCAGCCATGGTGCCGACCGAACTTGGGCCGACCTCCAGAGCTGAAGTTGACATCTGGCAGTGAACGGATGGCTCCTGAGAGCTGGAACAGGCTTCCTGAATCGTCACCTACAAAGATTGAACATTCGGACACGGACCGCGTCCTTCCTCAGATCCGAACTGCTTCCTAATGGCTTCTGTCTGTTTCTGCCTGCGCTCCACTATTTATATCCGGCAGGAGGGCGTTTTTTACCCTCGGTGGTAGCTTTTTGTTATTACTCCCGCAGTATATTGCAGCGTAACTTAGCGTGCTGGCCTCACTTCCCCTTACTCGGCACTCTCCAGGCTTCGCTCGGCGCTCAGTCTGTATGCGTCCTTGCGTCAGTCTGTTGGTAGACTGCTGCTGTCAGCAAGGCTGTCTGTGCCTGCCTACTTCGCAACGCCTTGGTCGCTGGCGTGCGTCTGTTTTGCCCTTCTCCACTGCACGAAACAACACATACTATATGTGACCGCATTCAGCAGGAACCAATTATGTACACAAAGAACTGTAGCAATACATGTAGAGAACTGAGTCCGAGCGGTGCTAGGCTAGCCTTAAGTAGACTGGGGCCAGAAGCGGGCTCTGACGGTGATGTCGTACACACACACACACACACAATTCTGGGGCGCTCTCTGCCGACGCCACAGCACTGCTGCACGCGTGGCCTTTTGAAATTATGCGTACGAGTCACTGTAGTGTGTAAACTCCTTTAGCTGCTTGTGTTGCCTTTCTATAAAGTTCCTTTAATGTGTGAAATAATGTGCCTTTGATGAGCATAGTGTATTCATTTAAACCTTTTTTGCCTTATGCTCTTGCCTTCTGTATGTAGAAGTTTTCTTCAGTTGTTGGTTTTTTGTATAGGCTATGGTTGGATTTTAGTATTTTTAAATCTTTTGCTATTGTAGTTGGGCGATGGTTATGGGCTATTAGGCGACCAGCAAATGTGCTATGGGTGCCGTTACTTCCTAGAGCTCTGAGGTGTTCCAGGTCTCTTGTCTTAAAATTCCTGCATGTTTGTCCTGTGTATACTGACCGGTAAGTGTTGCATGTGAGTTCGTATACTCCTCATCTGTTGAAATTTTTTGTGGGGGTCTCCTGAGTTCTGAGGTTTTTCTGTGTTGTGTTGCCTATTCTGTATCCTATTTTAAGTCACTGTTTCTTTAATATGTTGCCTATGCTGTGGAAAAAAATGGCTCTGAGCACTATGCGACTTAACTTCTGAGGTCATCAGTCGCCTAGAACTTAGAACTAATTAAACCTAACTAACCTAAGGACATCACACACATCCATGCCCGAGGCAGGATTCGAACCTGCGACCGTAGCGATCGCTCAGCTCCAGACTGTAGCGCCTAGAACCGCACGGCGACTCCGGCCGGCATGCTGTGGAAAATTGTTTTATAGGTGAGTGTGTGCCACTTTATTTTGTGTATGGGTTGTTGCACTGTTGTGTCTTACATGCGGTCATTGTTAATTTGTTGTGTTGTTCTGTGCGATGTACGGTTTTGCGAGTGTGTTGTGCGTCCGTTCCTTTCCCGTTAACAAATATGTTGGTTTAATTTCTCTGTCATATTGGTCTTGTAACCATTTTCCACTGCTATTTGTTCTATTGTGTTCAGCTCCTGTGTGATTCTGTATACTTGTGGGTGTCCTGTTCAGTCTGTGGAGCATGACTCTGAACTTTATCTTATTATTTCTCGCTCTTCCATGGACCAGTCAACCTTTCCAGACTTTGTTCCTTCTGTACTGCTACTATGCATTTCCCTCGGTACGTAATTAGTACGTTGCGACAGGAACGTTATGTTATGAGAAAATTACGTAACACAATGTTAATAAGACTGACATTACTGTTAAATCTAATTCATAGCTGTAACTATTACCAGAATGAAAAATGCTCCTACCATAGCACAAAAAAGGTCGAATGTGTCCCATGTAGAGTTAGGGACTTAAAAGAAGGGAAGTAGCTTTTCTATTTATCTTAGCAGCTTCAAAGACAATTAAATCAAGACATCTTGACAAAACAATGTTTAGATGTGTGTGAGTTCTTAAGGGACCAAACCGCAGAGGTCATCGGTCCCTAGACTTACACACTACGTAAATTAACTTAAACTAACCTATGCCAACAACAACACACACACCCATGCCCGAGGGAGAACTCGAACATCCGGCGGGAGGGGCCGCGCAGTGAGTGACATGGCGCCTCTAACCGCTCGGCCACTCCGCACGGCACATCTTGACACATTCGCGCTTTTTCGTTGTTAGTATTGGTACCCATGTCCTGTAATATTATGCATCTTATCAAATAAAGTGACTTGATAAATGATGTCATATCGTATAACTTGACACATTCCATCATATCATCCAAAATGGCATTTGTGATGTGCAGTATGACACAGCGTGACATAAAAGTTTAGTATGCATGCAGCTCAACTCTGAATTCCAAGATGCAGCTAAGAGAGCTCAATGCGCTGGGGAAGTATGTTTAACTCGTAAAATAATGTCAAGATATTTTTATTTAAATTTCTTAGAAGCTGCTAGGTAAGTCGAAAAGCCGATACCGTTCTTTTACATCCATAACTCTACCCAGGAAGTATTCGCCTTTTTTGTGCTATGATAAGTGCATTTTTCATTCCGATTCCCAACTTTTACTCTACCATAATTCTGACATCAGCCCTCCATAACTTGGCAACCGACGTAGATTTTTGTAGATTCGGGCGACGACTAACCCGGTCTAGGTTTTTTTATTGTCTTTGGAACCATGTCGCATATAGCGTGGCAACGGATAAAGCTCTCACAAAACAGTAGAACCACCATTGATTACATGTATTTATCTACCTTCTCACAAAATTTGAACTGATTCACACTAGTCTGAAACATAGAAGTAGTGTGCGTAAAAAAGCTCACAAAAGAAGTGTTTTTGCACGTAAAATCCCAATTAAGCTAGATTTTTGAAAGTGAGTTCACAATTTTACCTTAATAATGCATTTTAATATATTTGATGCACTGTAAACAGTTTCAATTTACATAAGAAAGAATTTTACGAGCTACTTTATGTGGACTTTTAAACTATCGTATCCCGACAACAGACACAGACAAAAAAATTTCGTTTCGACTTTATCCATTAGTCTACCAGCCCTTTACTTGGCTGAGAAGTAGCGGCTCCGGTCTCGTAGACTGACATGCGGCCGGGAGAGCGGTGTGCTGACCACATGCCCCTCCATATCCGCATCCCACGATACCTGCGGACTGAGGATGACACGGCGGCCGATCGGTACCGTTGAACTTTCGTGACCTGTTCCGCGGAGTTTAGTTCAATTCACCCAAGTTTAAAGTATAGAAGTGGCACGTTCAAAACTCGTGATTTTTGCACGCAAAATCCAAATGAAGCCAGATTTTTTCAAACACTTAAAACGTATCAGAACAAGGTCCGATACGCCGCTGGAGTAAATCTGAACCATCTGCCTCGCTTCAGTCCAGAGTTACTTAAAGGTGACTCCTTTTGCACGTAAAATTCGAAGTGACTGTTTTTGCACGTAAAAGCGGAATGATGCACATACAAGGCTGCCATTAGCTGAGAATTAATTTCAGTCCAATTAAAATCTTTTGCGAAAGGAATTAATCGACACAATTTACCTGGCATCATCTTCGGTTTTGTCGTTCAAACATTGCTTAATATGTTGTAACATAGCTACAGTAAGACAGAAGCTCGAGTGGCTTTGTAAATGGCCGCTGTTCAGAGCTGAACCGAATACCAAGACCCTTCCCCGCCCCCCCTCCCCCCTCGCCGACCAAACCACGGTTCTGTGCGTGCCTAGTTTGATTGAATATTTCCAGCTTCGTACTAAAATGTTTCTCCCATTACCTTTTCGCTTAACTTTAAAATACCTGCATACTTCAAAGAACGCTGGCTTGCAAAAATCTCACCAAATCAAACCGAAAAACAAAATATCTGCAATAGAGTTCGTTAACCAAAATAAAGCTGGCCCTGCGATGGCATGCCAGAGACTGATCTTAACATCGTGTG
This sequence comes from Schistocerca cancellata, assembly GCF_023864275.1. Lineage (NCBI taxonomy): Eukaryota > Metazoa > Arthropoda > Insecta > Orthoptera > Acrididae > Schistocerca > Schistocerca cancellata. The sequence continues at coordinate 140,854,651 of NC_064633.1, forward strand.
AGGCACTTCAAAGTATTTATGATACTTATCTGATGCATAATGACGCGTGTAATGTGAATTTTCATTCTAACACAAGCTGAACTATGCCTCATTTGAAGACACGAGAGCTGAGGATCCAAATGTCCCGATATCACTTCATTTGGAAACCACTGCAAATATGAGACTGCAGGTCTTTTTTTATAATGTTCTGACAAGACGAAACTACTAACTTCTATTGAGATAATGTCCTACTTACCTTCCGGTTATCTCCTACTTAAGTAGTGTGGTGCTTTGAGTCATTTCGGATAATTTTCTGACGATCTCTTTGCTGTTTAGCTTTCAAAATGCTGAAAACTCTCTTTGAAACAGTTTTATTTTTGCTATCACGTTTATACACATGTGTACTGCTTTGAATCATCAAGGAACTCCTGCTCAGAAAAAAATGTTCCACAAGGAAATATTTTAATATACTTTGCAAAATCCGATGCTCACAGATTTTCATTCACAGAGGATTTCTGTTGATAATTGAACGTATAGAATGGCGCACACTTTTCTGTTCATGAGTTCAGCGAATGATGGTTGCAATTAATTTTAAATCGGTAGATGTTATTAACAATAAATCGCTCGAGGAAGTGCGTGTTCGTGGGTGCCAGAATCTGTATACGTCAAACATGACGTTATATGCAACAAACTGCTGCAGTAACGCAGATAAAGAACATCGTATCTTATTTCCAAGTAACTTGAGGAGAATGTCGAAACTGTTCGTTGAATGAAGTAGGGACCAGTTACTTTTTCTTATCTTTCAGATTCCGACGGGTCTGCAGGAAACTAAAACTCTTATTCTTCCTCTTGGATGTAATATTTCGTTCTAGCACCTAACACACCCCCATTATCAACAGACAGGTAATTTGATCTATTAGATTTTTTCGGTGTAACTGATTAATCATGCGCTTTCGGGTGTGCAACCAAGTTGATTCCATTCTTATGCACAATATTTCGACGACCGGCCGAGTGCTGTGAGCTGTGTTACTACGCGTACTAGCTGCTGGGACAGGTGTTCAAGGTGTAACACTTCCCATTTCCTTCAGTTTACTTACAGCAAAGCCTGAAATCCACTCAATATGCAATACCTGATCGATGTTCATGGACTCTTTACTAGTGTGACGCACTTATCTGCTTTGGTTTCTGTACTCTGATTGCATATAGGGCAATATGAACCAAACATACAGGGTTATTACAAATGATTGAAGCGATTTCACAGCTCTACAATAACTTTATTATTTGAGATATTTTCAAAATGCTTTGCACACACATACAAAAACTCAAAAAGTTTTTTTAGGCATTCACAAATGTGCCCCTTTAGTGATTCGGCAGACATCAAGCCGATATTCAAGTTCCTCCCACACTCGGCGCAGCATGTCCCCATCAATGAGTTCGAAAGCATCGTTGATGCGAGCTCGCAGTTCTGGCACGTTTCTAGGTAGAGGAGGTTTAAACACTGAATCTTTCACATAACCCCATAGAAAGAAATCGCATGGGGTTAAGTCGGGAGAGCGTGGAGGCCATGGCATGAATTGCTGATCATGATCTCCACCACGACCGATCCATCGGTTTTCCAATCTCCTGTTTAAGAAATGCCGAACATCATGATGGAAGTGCGGTGGAGCACCATCCTGTTGAAAGATGAAGTCGGCGCTGTCTGTCTCCAGTTGTGGCATGAGCCAATTTTCCGCGGGCTACGCGTGAAACTTGCCCGCACGCGTTCAACCGTTTCTTCGCTCACTGCAGGCCGACCCGTTGATTTCCCCTTACAGAGGCATCCAGAAGCTTTAAACTGCGCATACCATCGCCGAATGGAGTTAGCAGTTGGTGGATCTTTGTTGAACTTCGTCCCGAAGTGTCGTTGCACTGTTATGACTGACTGATGTGAGTGCATTTCAAGCACGACATACGCTTTCTCGGCTCCTGTCGCCATTTTGTCTCACTGCGCTCTCGAGCGCTCTGACGGCAGAAACCTGAAGAGTGGCTTCAGCCGAACAAAACTTTATGAGTTTTTCTACGTATCTGTAGTGTGTCGTGACCATATGTCAATGAATGGAGCTACAGTGAATTTATGAAATCGCTTCAATCATTTGTAATAGCCCTGTAGAATTCTTTTATATCCTCTGTGCAAAAATGCGAAACCTTACATCAGTGAAACATCTATCCCTCTGACACAGAGTTTGTCTCAATAACAATACACGGCTTTCTGTAACACCCTGCTCGCTGTCACGGCACTCGTCGTTCCTGACAGCTTCGGTTCTCCTCCCTGCGAGGCAGATCCATGTAAAATTTTAGTGTCTGTGTTTTGCGACCGCACCGCAAAACCGTGCGATTAGTAGACGAAAGGACGTGCCTCTCCAATGGGAACCGAAAACATTTGATCGCAAGGTCACAGGTCAACCGATTCCTCCACAGGAAAACACGTCTGATATATTCTATACGACACTGGTGACGGCATGTGCTTCACATACAGGAATATGTTGTCGACCCACCTAACTTGTACACTTGGCGAATGGGTAAAAAGATTCTTCTACCTTTCCCGATTTAGGTTTCCTTGTGGATGTGATAATCACTCCCAAAAAAGTGATGAAAACATAAGAGTTTGTCACATAAACTGCAACAAATGAATGCAACAGTTTCACAGACGCACTGTTTTCCCTGTGCTCTGTCAAAACATATGTTTTTAACGTTTTCAAATTTTTCCGTGTGTAGACCGTCAAATCCTGCATGTGTCCAAGCAAATCTGAACATGTCCTGGAATTTTGGAGAGCGAAGTTGATTATGTGTGAGTGCCTGAACTTTGATAATTATCTGAAAACAAAAAATTAAACTTTCCACTCGAGGGTACACTTGAACCAAGGACCTCTCGTTCCGCAGGTGCTGACGCTAACCACGGGACCACGGCGCTCCAGCTCTCACGTACTCCTTGATGTTGCCTATGCTGCGCATGGACTACTCAGTTAGTATATTTTGCTTATTTTTTTCAGAGTTACACACAACTTCTTCCTGTTTTCTCGATTGATCTGTGTTCAGTTTTTCAAAGCCTATCCACTGTGCCAACTTATAACTAAATCTGAGCGGGGTGCGATGGATAGGTTCCCTTGTGAGAATGACACGGCGGTCGGTCAGTACCGTTAGCTTTCCGAGACCTGTTCGGATGGAGTTTCGTTTTAGTTTAGACTCTCGGATGAAGGTGACTTGAAGGAGATCCTCTACAAACACAACGTATCCTGCTTCCCCTTGGACTGTGGCGTCAAATAAAGTACTTCAAGTCCAGCATTGTGTTATTGAAAGCTTATAAAAACAGTTACGTTGGCTCCGTGTGAGTCCACATGTGGAAACAAGAAAGGATGCTTGCCCCCACCTGGAAGCTGAGGTACAGACTCTTTATTCCACACAGAATTCTCTTCATCTACATATTTACTCTTCAGACCGCTGTGAAGTGCACGCCAGACGGCACTTCCCACTCTATCACTTCTTGGGACTTCGTTCCTTTCCATCCTCTTATGGAGCATGGGAAGAAAGTCAACTGAAGTCACTCTGTGCGCGATGTAATTAGCCTCGTTTTCTCCTCATGATACCTTCAGGAGCAATACGTAGGAATTTGCAGTATATTCCTAATTCCTCACTTAAAACTGATTCTTGAAATGTTGTAGGTAGGCTTCCACAGGACAGTCTTTCTCTATCTACAGGCGCCTGCTACGAGGGCGAATAAGAAAGTCTTTGCCCCTATTTATCATTGGCTGAAATAAGGTATATACAGAGAACTACAAATACACTCTAAGGCAAAAAACCACGCACCACGAAGGAATTACCCGAATGGGAAAATCGGTAGGAGTAACGTACTTGTACATGCAAACAAATGATTACAGTTTCAGACAAATTGGATGATTTATTCAAGAGAAATAGCTTCACAAATTGGGCAAGTCAGTAACACGTTGGTCCCCTCGTATCCCTTACACAGGCAATTATTATTCGTCCTCGCTTTAACTGAGAGGGGTGCTCAATATCCTCCAAGGGATATCGTGTCAAATTCTATTCAACTGGCGCGTTATAGCTTAAACTCCCGAGCTGGTTCGAGGGCCCTGCCCATAATGCTCAAAACATTCTCAACTGGGGAGAGGTTCAGCGACATTGCTGCCCAACGTAGGGTTTGGCAAATCACAAAGAAGGACAGTAGAAACTCCAGCCATTGTGGGCGGGAACTATCTTGCTGAAACACAGACTCAGAATGGCTTGCTATGAAGGGCAACAAAATGGGCATAGAGTGTCATCATCGATGTACGGCTTTGTTGTAAGGCTGCCGCGGATGGCAAACCAAAATGAGCTTCCTAAGTAAGGCTGCCGGGCCATATGGTGGGTGAATGTCAGGTTGGTATCCCACCACTGTCCGAGAGGCCTCCAGACACGTCTTTGCTGGTCATCAGCGCCTGGAATCTCGTTGACTGAGATATCATGGTCTTCAGTGCAGAGTGTCGCTTCGAACTGAGTCCCGATGACCATTGAAGACGTGTCTGGAGTCGTCCACGACAGCGGTGGGGTACTAACCTAATTTTCGCCCGCCATACGGCCCAGCAACCTGGACTGATGGTCTGGGGTGCCATTTCATTTCACAGCAGGATCCATTTCATTGTCTTTTACGACACCGTTGAAGCACAACAATACGTCGACAATGCTCAACAACCCGTTTTGTAGTCCTTCGTGGCAAATCCTCTTGGCCTTATGTTTCAGCAAGAGGATGCCTGTCCGCACACAGTAACAGTTTCTACTGCTTGTCTTCATCTTGCTATACCCTACCTTGGCCAGCAAGGTCGCCAAATCTCTCATCATTTGAGAACGTTTGGAACAGGGCCCTCCAACCAGCTCAGGATTTCAACGATCTAATTCGCCAGTTGGGCAGAAGTTGGCATGAGATCCCACAGGAGAACGTCGAACGACTTTGTCAATCAGTGCCAAGCTCAATAGCTGCTTGCATAAGGACCAGAGGTGGGCCAACGCATTGTTGACTTGCTCAATTTGTGAAGCAATTTCTCTTTGATAAATGACTCAATTTATCTGATAATGTAATCATTTGTTTGTGTGTACATGTGCGTCACATCTACCAATTTCCGTCCCAAGAAGACAAAAAAGGACATACCAGGACGAACTTATCAAAATTCTTAGTGGTACTCCTTTTTTTGTCTTGGAGTGTATATTATACATACCTTACACTATCTTTCCACATAGTCACCATACCAGTTCACACGTTTATCTCATCGCAGCACTAAATTTGAGATGCTCATGTTGTAGAATTCGTCTGACTGACTTTGAAATCACAGTCAGAGTGCTGTCTTGGCTTCACCATAGCACATGAATTGCTGTGCTTCCAGGAGCTTCTTTAATGGACCAAAACCGTGGAAATCACTTGAGGAAAGGATTGGACTGTATGGTGGATGGTCAATACTCTTCCAGTGTAACGATCAGAGCCTGTCAGCGATTCACAATGCCACATGTGGCCTTGCATTGTAGTGGAGGATAACCACGTTGTCCACATCAAAAATCCCTTGCCCCTTCTTCCAGATGACAGCCCGCAGACGTGACAGTGAGGAACGATGACTGTCGTCATTGATTGTTGCACCTAGTGCAACCAAATACAGCAGGTGCGGTCCACAGCTATCCCAGAAGAGCGCTATCATCACTTTCCCAACAAGTGGCACTGAACAGAATTTTTTTTGTCACAGGCGAACCCGGATATCTTCACATCATGCTCTGCCACTTAGATTCCAGCGTGAAATGCAGTACCCACGTTTCATCGTCAGTAACAGTGGAGTCCAGGAAACGTGTCACCCTCCTCGGCATACTGCTGTAGATGATTCAGTGAAGCAGTGACAGAACAGCAGGGTAGGGAGGGCAGAAGCAAAATATGTTCAGAGACAGGCTGAAAATGACATTCACATTGATAAACCAGGCAGCCAGAAAGCAAATTTTAATGTTCACAATTCATGCAGATAGCCTCTGATTGAAAGTAGAGATATTCAAAAACTGACAGAAAAATTTGTTCCAACCAGTTGCAATTCAGCCAGTGCACAAAATTAGTTATCCTTATTGCATCAGACTATCTGAGGACTAAGGGATAAGTTGAATGAGTTGCTTATTTGTCTTGAAGAATTAGAGTTGTGCAAACCAGGTGATATAATCTGCCTCTCTGCACACCATGTGCACTGGTATAGATGTGTTAAATGTTGCAGGAGTCAAGTTAGCATCTTACTTCTGTAGAGAAAATATGGAGAAACTGAAACTTCTTTATTAAATATTTTATTTAAACTGCTGAGTGAAATTGCATGCAAGTGAACCTACTTTCTCTTTACTTATTCTTATCATGTCAACACTGACCCACAATATTCTAGTGCAACGCAATCTGACTGCTCAATCAAGGATAACCTGACTTTAAATAATTAATTCAAAAGAATGGCCCTGACTAAAAACAAATCTTAACAATAACCTATACATTTCTTTAAGCACGTACCTCACAAAAATCTTCATTGCACGAATTACTGCAAAACAGCGAGCATCAATACTGCCAGCTAAATAAAAGATTCTAACTACTACACCCACTAACTACAAATGTGCATGTGGTTAGCAGAGGAAAGATTTTGTTGCAAACCAAATAATGTATTTTTTACCTTGATAATGTGACATCCAGTTCTGACACAAACATAAATCGTCATTGACATCTATTACAAAAGTATATAATCGCGAATAATATACAATCTCCAGGCCGAACATGTACAAATCGTTAGCCTACACTATCACTTCAGACCTCTACCCTCCATCAATGCTAAATTCTCATTTCTAACATCCATCACTGCTGGCTGTTCACCTCCAACTGCCCAACAGTACTTCCATCACTGCTGTCGACTAACTTCCAACTGCCCAGCACTACTGGTGATTAACTTCCAACGATGAGTCCGACCAGCCACAGAGTCTCTTACAAAGAAAGCGCAGTCAGAGATCCAATGCAAAGCACTACACAGTGCTGCCATCACAGAAGCAGCCCGTTTACAAAAGGAGGAGTTGCCATATTAGTCAGAAACTGTTTTGATGTCAAGAATATTCATGTTAATAAATTTTGCTCAGAGGAACACTTAGAAGCTTGTGCAATGGAAGTAGTATTTCATAATAAGTCCTTTATAGTAGTAAGTACATACAGAGCACCTTCAGGAAACTTCAATCTCTTCATAAAAAATCTGGAAGCTCTACTGTCCCATCTCACAGTGAAACACAAGAAAGTAGTGGTTACTGGTGATTTTAATGTGGATTTATTGAACAGGTCTGTCAGTGAACAATTATTGCAATCAGTAACACTATCATTCAATTTAGTTCCTACTGTGAACTTTGAAACTAGTATATGTAAATGCTCTGAGGCTGCTATTGATAATACATCTGAAGAAAAATCTTGGAAAATAGTCATATCACAAAACCAATAGTAAATGGACTATCTGAGTATGATATGCAGTTTCTTGTGTTAAATGTTGAAATTTATCAGGATAAACTATTAAATCTGAGTACAGGAGGGTAATAAATCAGTCAAACATTGAGAATTTTAGGGGACTGCTAGACATGAACTGGATAAATATTTGCAATACTTATGACTCAAATGGAAAATGGAAAGCATTCATTAGCAAAGTTACTTCCGCTTTTGAAAATTGTTTTCTGTAGCTCAAATCAATCAGAAGTCAAAAAGTAAACATTAATTACACAAGGAATAAAGATATCATGTGAGACAAAAAGGAAACTGTATCTAGTATCTAGGAACATCACTAATATTAGCAGACTGCAAAATACTGAAGCATGTAATCCAGAAATCAAAGCAGCTTTATTATGAGGAAAAGATAATTACATCAGACAACAAAATAAAAACTATATGGGATATAGTGAAGACAAAGACGTGTGGGACCAAGAAGAAAGAGGAACAGATAGCTCTAAAAATAAATGAGACATTGGTAACATGTGCATCTAGTGTTGCAAACCTCTTAAACAAGTATTTTTTTTTTGTTACTAACAGCTTGGCGTTATCATGTTCAGCAAACAGTGCAATGGAGCCTTTAAAAAGAAATTAATAAATTGTTTAAAGCTAATTCACTGTCGTCAAACTTCAAAAAGACCCACTATATACAGTTCAGAACTTGTAAGAGATTACCTTCCAGCATTTGTATAACATATGAAGACATGTAGATCGAAGAGGTTGATAGTTTTAAATTTCTGGGATTACAACTCGATAATACACTCCTGGAAATTGAAATGTCCCAGGAAGGGAAAACTTTATTGACACATTCCTGGGGTCAGATACATCACATGATCACACTGACAGAACCACAGGCACATAGACACAGGCAACAGAGCATGCACAATGTCGGCACTAGTACAGTGTATATCCACCTTTCGCAGCAATGCAGGCTGCTCTTCTCCCATGGAGACGATTGTAGAGATGCTGGATGTAGTCCTGTGGAACGGCTTGCCATGCCATTTCCACCTGGCGCCTCAGTTGGACCAGCGTTCGTGCTGGACGTGCAGACCGCGTGAGACGACGCTTCATCCAGTCCCAAACATGCTCAATGGGGGACAGATCCGGAGATCTTGCTGGCCAGGGTAGTTGACTTACACCTTCTAGAGCACGTTGGGTGGCACGGGATACATGCGGACGTGCATTGTCCTGTTGGAACAGCAAGTTCCCTTGCCGGCCTAGGAATGGTAGAACGATGGGTTCGATGACGGTTTGGATGTACCGTGCACTATTCAGTGTCCCCTCGACGATCACCAGTGGTGTACAGCCAGTGTAGGAGATTGCTCCCCACACCATGATGCCGGGTGTTGGCCCTGTGTGCCTCGGTCGTATGCAGTCCTGATTGTGGCGCTCACCTGCACGGCGCCAAACACGCATACGACCATCATTGGCACCAAGGCAGAAGCGACTCTCATCGCTGAAGACGACACGTCTCCATTCGTCCCTCCATTCACGCCTGTCGCGACACCACTGGAGGCGGGCTGCACGATGTTGGGGCGTGAGCGGAAGACGGCCTAACGGTGTGCGGGACCGTAGCCCAGCTTCATGGAGACGGTTGCGAATGGTCCTCGCCGATACCCCAGGAGCAACAGTGTCCCTAATTTGCTGGGAAGTGGCGGTGCGGTCCCCTACGGCACTGCGTAGGATCCTACGGTCTTGGCGTGCATCCGTGCGTCGCTGCGGTCCGGTCCCAGGTCGACGGGCACGTGCACCTTCCGCCGACCACTGGCGACAACATCGATGTACTGTGGAGACCTCACGCCCCACGTGTTGAGCAATTCGGCGGTACGTCCACCCGGCCTCCCGCATGCCCACTATACACCCTCGCTCAAAGTCCGTCAACTGCACATACGGTTCACGTCCACGCTGTCGCGGCATGCTACCAGTGTTAAAGACTGCGATGGAGCTCCGTATGCCACGGCAAACTGGCTGACACTGACGGCGGCGGTGCACAAATGCTGCGCAGCTAGCGCCATTCGACGGCCAACACCGCGGTTCCTGGTGTGTCCGCTGTGCCGTGCGTGTGATCATTGCTTGTACAGCCCTCTCGCAGTGTCCGGAGCAAGTATGGTGGGTCTGACACACCGGTGTCAATGTGTTCTTTTTTCCATTTCCAGGAGTGTAAATTCAGTTGGGAAGGGCATGCCACAGAATTGCTGAAGCTCCTAAACAGGTACATTGTATTCTAACCACTGCTTTTCAGTATATTTATTCCTTAATGAAATTAGTTGCAAATAATATACTTCTATTTCCAATCAATAGCTCAATACATAGTATCAATACTAGGAATAAGAACAATATACATACAAACCTAAAATCACATACCTTGGTCTAAAAAGCAGCCCAATATTCAGGAACACACATTTTCAATAAATTGCAAGCAACCATTAAAAACTTGGTTTTCAGATAAGCCATGGTTTAAACAGAGTTTGAAAGACTTTTTGCGTATGATAAGTTTATTAAGAATGGATAAAAATGTTTAATTCTGACAGTGTATTAATTCTGTAAATACTAGCAGTTCCAGTTTACTGTATTGTATTTACCTATGTTGACAATCTCCTGACAAACGATCAGGATAGTAAGTATTATATTCAGATGTTTTCTGTTTTTTATGTTTTACTTTCTGATGTGTTCCACACCCCCGATAATCAGCTCATTTTTGGGTCTATGGAACGAAAACTGAATCGAATACAGTCTAATCTAATCAAAGTCATTCACTTGCATTTCATCATGTCGTCCAATTGCTTAGGCACCCACTGGCATGAAACGTTCCGCTACCCAAAGGACCTGTGAATATTGGAGTGAAGATTCCTACTCTCTCGGGAAATGTCTTTGAGGTGCACAGGCCGACCCGCTTTCACCATTACATCTACGCGCAAAATAGTGTCGTCAGTCAGTGACGAATGCGACCTCCCCGAACACTCAATGTCATACAAGTCTTCACAGCCTATAGTGAACTCACAACGCCACTACCTCACCTTCTTAAAGCGAGACACTTTTCCCCGTGCATGGTCTGCATTTCCCTGTAGATTTCGATGGGCGTTCATCTGTTGCTCCACAGAAAACGATTCACACTTCCATGATCGTGCGCTATGAACATGTACACCGCAGTCACCATCTTCAACAACTGGCAGCAGCGCCATGCAGAGGAGTTACCGGCAGATAAGGCCGGGCCGGTGCAACAAAGATCCATCGCTGGGAATGGATACGTTGACTTCGCCTTTGCAGCTGTAATTTGGCTAAAAAATAGGGCCAGAAACTTGCCAATTCGCCTAGTAGTTCAGTCCTTTCACCATTTCCACGATGCTCTCCTATGGGTTAAATAAACCTGTGACCATTCGTGGTGCCCTTCTTAGTATTCTTCCAATATCCTCTGCTAGATCTATTTAGTACAGAATTCACACCTTTGAACAACATTTTAGAATGGCTCGCACAAGTGTATTGTAAGCGATCTCCTTTGTAGACTTGCCTACGTTTTCACAGTATCCTACGATTAAACCGAAGTGTATCACTTGCTTTGCCTATATCTGAGTTTATGTGATGGTTCCATTTAATGTCTCTACAAATTATTATACCCAGATTTCCATAAGAATTGACTGGTTCCAACTGTGACTCATTGATATTGTAGTCATGGAATACTATAGTTTCTCGTTTTGTGATGAGCACAATTTCACATTTGTAGAAATGAGTCTCGGCTATCCAAAGAAATCGCAGATTCAGCATTATCGAGTGATTTGGAAAGCACTGTGGCTTTATTAAGGGTTGCATACTTGGTTTTCTTTGTTGTCAGGCTGTTCACGGTAAATTATACCGTTTCCTTGGCGCGGTGGCGGCTTCAGCGCAGTTTTGCAGTTACGACGGATGCGAAAACTTGCAGATCACTTCGCAAAGAGAGTCCCCAATTTTTCTTTGTCGCTTCCACCCACAGCCCAAATCTGTTTACTGAAATGAGACATGGCTGAAAAGTAGACATGGCTGCAGAATTTTTTATTATCATCATGCTTTATATCTGCCCATCATTCATTCCCAAATCCCAAAATGAGTCCATTCTCTCGTTGCACGACTTAATCACGACACCACATTATAATTTTACAAAACACATTTTGCTAAATATCGCCTGTAGATGACCGAGACTGCTAAAATAGTTGAAATGCTTTTTGTTATCCGACACAATCACAGGTACACTTTCAACTTACAAGTTTCGACCATAAAGTAAATAAAATAAAGTCGTGTGGCATGAGCGGCTGGGAGATGCTGAAGGGCAAGTTCAGCTGCCCAATTAGAAAAGCTTTTCCTATCTTTTGCATTAACAGGGCACCTTTCCGTTGTGAAGTGTGAGCTGTGTATGTAAGTGTAACTGTTCAGCATAAGTGACTGAAATGGGTGTGTGTACAGTGTAGTGTCCTGTTCGTTTTAGGGATGCAGAGAGAAGGGAGAGGGTGAAGCCTGGTGCCGGCACATAGTCTGTTGTTTTACGACCTCCAGGGCGAAGACTGGTTTGATCACCGTATTCTCAATCCTGTGTAATTTTTTCTTTAATCTCCGAAAAGCTAATGAAGCGTAGATCCTTCGGAATCTGCTTGCTGTATTCTTCTTCTCTTTGTGTTCCTTTGCAATTTTAACCCCTGTAGTTCCCTCAAGTACTAAATTGGTGATCTCTTGATGTTTCAGAATGTGCCGTATCAACCGATCGCTTCGTCTGGTGAGATTGTGCCACAAATTTCTTTTCTCCTCAGTTCTATGTAGTACCTCCTCATTAGTTATCTCATCTACCCATCTAATATTCAGCATTCTTCTGCAGCGCCACATTTCAAAACCTTCTACTCTCTTCATGTCTAAAGTGTTTATCGTCCATATTTCACTTCCATAAAAGGCTACACTCCATACAAATACCTTCAGGAAAGACTTCCTAACATTGAAGTCTATGTTAGATGTTAATAGATTTCTCTTCCTCAGGAATGCTATTCTTGTCATTGCCAGTCTACATTTTATATTCTCTCTAATTCGACCATCATAAGCTATTTTGTTGCCCAAATGGCAATACTCATCTTCTACTTCAAGTGTCTCGTTCCTTCATGTAATTCACCAAGCATCATCTGATTTAAATCGACTACATTACATTATCCTTGTTTTGCTTTTGGTGATGTTCATCTTATAGCCTCCTTTAAAGACACTGTCCGTTCCATTCAACTACTCTTCGAAGACCTTTTCTGTCTCTGGCAGAATTACAATGCCATCAGTGAACCTCAAAGTCCTTTTTCTTCTACGTGAACTTCAAACTTTTCTTTGGTTCCATATACTGCTTACTCAACGTACAAATTGAATAATATTGAGGATAGATTTCAACCCTGACCCGCTATCTTCTCGACCACTGTTTTCCTTTCATCCCCTTCAACTCTAACTATCGTCTGGTTTCTATACAACATGTGAATAGTCTTTCTCTCCCTGTTTTTTAGATGTGCTACCTTCAGAATTTCAAGGAGAGAATTCCAATTAACATTCAGACTTTCTGTAAGTTTACGATTGCTATGAACGCAGGTTTGCCTCTCCTTAACCTATCTTCTAAGACAAGTTGTAGGGTCATTATTGCCTCGCGTGTTCCTACATTTCTCCGAAATCCAAACTGATCTTTCCCGATGTCGGTTCAAATGGTTCTGAGCACTATGGGACTTAACATCTGAGGTCATCAGTCCCCTAGAACTTAGAACTACTTAAACCTAACTAACCTAAGGACATCACACACATCCATGCTCCAGGCAGGATTCGAACTTGCGACCGTAGCGGTCGCGCGGTTGCGGACTGAAGCGCCTAGAACGCTCGGCCATATTGGCCGGCCCCGATGTCGGCTTCCACCAGTTTTCCCATTCTCCCGTAATGAATTCGTGTTAGTATTTTGCAACCATGACTTATTAAACTGACAGTTCGGTAACTTTCACACCTGTCAGCAATTGCTGACTTTGGAATTATTATATGCTTCTCGAAGTCTGAAGGTATTTCGCCGGTCTCACGCGTCTTGCACGCCAGGTGGAAGTGCTTTGTAATGGCTGGCTCTCTCAGGCCTATCAGTAGTTCTGACGGAATATCGACTACTCCAGGGGCCTTGTTTCGAATGGTTCAAGTGGCTCTAAGCGCTATGGAACTTAACATCTGAGGTCATCAGTCCCCTAGACTTAGAACTACTCAAACCTAAATAACACAAGGACATGACACACACATCCATGCTCGAGGCAGAATTCGAACCTGTGGTCGTAGCAGCAGCGCGGTTCCGGACTGAAGCTCTTAGAACCGCTCGGCCACAGCGGCCGGCCCTTGTTTCGACTTAGATCTTTCGGTGCTCTGTCAGATCCTTCTCGCAGTATCATATCTCCCATCTCATCTACGTCCTATTCCTCTTGAATAGTACCATGGAAGCGGCCGAGCTTGACGTCCCCATTCGACTGACGTGCCACATACCCTCACTTCATGAGACATTGTGAAGAGGTTTGGAATTTAATCCAGGACATTGGTGAGAAGACTGGCAATAAAGAGCTTTTCTCCACCACAGCTCGTCTCCTTTCTGGCGAAATGCTGGCAATTAAAATCTCATCCATCACCAGGATCTGAAGCGGCTTTGATGACTGGGTGTTGTGTGATGTCCTTAGGTTAGTTAGGTTTAAGTAGTTCTAAGTTCTAGGGGACTGATGACCATAGATGTTAAGTCCCATAGTGCTCAGAGCCATTTTTGAAGTGGCTTACTCCCTTGGCGAGTGTCATCGCACAAGCATGCGCTAGCATCAGCCACGGAGGCGGGTAGGCTGTAAGGTGGACCTTGACCAACTATGCGTCAATATTTTATAATTTTTTGTAATATTTATATTGTAACAAGAAGCCGGCCGGTGTGGCCGAGCGGTTCTAGGCGCTTCAGTCAGGAACCGCACAACCGCTACGATCGCAGGTTCGAATCCTGCCTCAGGAATGGATGTGTGTGATGTCCTTAGGTTAGTTAGGCTTGAGTAGTTCTAAGTTCTAGGGGACTGATGACCTCAGATGTTAAGCCCCATAGTGCTCAGAGCCATTTTTTTGTAACAAGAAATAAGAATCATAAACTGCTTGACAAGAAAAAGTGAAGCACTCAGACGAAATGGTCAGACACCAATGTAACTTGGTACACGTACACATTATCGCCGAGTGTATAAATGATTAGTGCTGCAATTCTCTGCAACAGGTAGAATGGCCACCAGAGTACTTCAGTGTTCTTCGTGTTTAGTGTTGTTACCAGGCCTAGTAGCACATATAACGTCTGTCAACAGCATCAGATGCTGGGGGATCACTTGAAGGACTCAGGGATGCCGTGTACTTGCGTGAGACAACGTTATCAACACCTGACACAGTTTGAACGAGTTCCCATTGTTGATCTCCATTTGGGCGGCTGGTCTAGTCGTTCAATATCCAGATTTGTGGGTGTAGGGATGTGTCAATGGTCTGATGCTGGGCTGCATAGGAACTTGAGGACAGGCCCACTCTTCGCCAAGGTTCCAACAGACCTCAGCTTATAACCACAAGGGAGGATGATCGTGTTGTGTAGCAAACACACCGTAATCCCTTCATATCTGCAACTGTCAACTGAGAATAGGTGATAGGTTCCCTCAAACAATGTATCATACCGCACCAGAAGACGGGCTAGCAGCAGACGGGCTAGGGTATTACCGTACCATGCATAGGCTGCAGTTAATGCCATCATATGAACAGCTATGTTTAGAGTGGTGCTGTGACTGGGGAACTGGACTGCAGATGAATGCCGTTGAATTGTGTCCCACGATGAACTGCGGTTCTGCACTTCCTCAGGTGATCATCATCGGGGAATAGAGTGGCGACCTGGGGAAAGGTCTCATTCTTCAGAAGTTTCAGGGTGGTACAACGCTGACACTCCTGACGTCATTGGGAGAGGAATCGTCAGATACGACCAGATGACGCCTGGTAGTGATTCGGGGAACTCTCATGACACAGCAGTACATCATAAACATCCTTCATCCTCATGTGCTATCCCACATACAGTAGTATCGTTGTAGTCCTTTTCTCCAGGACTATGCTAGTCTGCACATGACACATGTCTCTGTGAACTGTCTGCGTGATGTTGGCATACTCCCATGGCCAGCAAGATCTCTGAATCTGTCTCCAATAGAACAGGTGTGGCACCAGCTCGGACCTCTTACCCATCCCCACGCCATTATCTAGGACATTAAGAATCAGTTACAAGAGCTGTGCGCCAGCTTGTCTCAGGAGGGAATACAATGGCTTTATGACACCCTTCCCAACCGAACCAGTGTAGGTATCCACTCTGGAGCAGCGTCATAATGGGTACATACTGCCAAGTTCTTTGTAAATCTGATGTTGTCGTTGTGGTCTTCAGTCGTGAGACTGGTTTGATGCAGCTCTCCATGCTACTCTATCCTGTGCAAGCTTCTTCATCTCCCAGTACCTACTGCAGCCTGCGTTCTTCTGAATCTGCTTAGTGTATTCATCTCTTGGTCTCCCTCTACGATTTTTACCCTCCATGCTGCCCTCCAGTACTAAATTGGTGATCCCTTGATGCCTCAGAACATGTCCTACCAACCGATCCCTTCTTCTAGTCAAGTTGCGCCACAAACTCCTCTTCTCCCCAATTCTGTTCAATACCTCGTCATTAGTTGTCTGATCTACCCATCTGATACAGTTTTGATATCACTGAAGTAACATCACATACCCTGTCAAACCATTATGTCTGATTTCGTGTCCTCCTCCCTGTATGGGTGTTTCACTTTCTTTAAGGCAGAGTTTGTGTAATAATAAAGTAAAGAAATTGTAATTAAAATGTTTGTGCTCTTCATTTTAACGAAGCGGTTTAACACATTTACTGTATTTTTATCGCTTTTGTAATTATCAGTACTTGTCGATAGTGGATTAATTTTTTACATTCTACTATACAAAATGGAGCAGGATATAGACAAAACATGGCCCTCCTGTGCAGCAATTGCAAATGATAATTTATTATATCTTTGTTTTATAATGCTAAATGTATTTTACATGTAACATTTCAAATTATAGAGAGGTTTTTAATGTTTATTTTTTGATCTGAAATTGGCATTTTGAGACGGTCGAAACCCGTAATCTAAAATGTAATTGTGAATGTGTCGGTAAAAAAAAAAATATTGTAAGTACATTCCCTTATGGGCAAAAAAGACCTGTGATTACTTGCTGATACTATGCTGTTTTATATTGCAGACAGGCTAAAGTACACTCTGAAGGACAGGGCCATCCAACACTGTGGGACTGTTCATCTGCACTCCATTTATGGAATCAAATGCATTAGTCGCAAAGGTAAAGAAAACCGTAAAAAAAATATATTGACTGGATGAACATATAACTAAGTTCTTGGGACACGAATCAGTTACATCAAAAATGGTAGCTTTACCATCTTTTTCCTACCAGATAAATTTCTGCGAACCCCTGTGGTTGGTTCTCATTTCTTGAAAATCAACCACTGTTTGCTGCGTATTCCTCTCACCGTGTCCTGTTTCAGGGGTTCAACTGTTTTGAAGCCTGCCTCTCCCATTCTTACGACAGTAAATCTTTTGCAAGTTTTAGTGGCTACATGTTGCCAATGTTCTGAGTCATAATTTGCTCGCTGACAATGCCATTTAGTTTTCTCGTGAATCCCGCAATACTGATGGCACAAGTTAAAAGAAAGATCACTTGGCAAGTACTTACAATCAACTTTTTCAGGCCTTTTACTGTTTACAGTGCACAACCAGAAATTTACAAGTTGATTTTTGTTTCACCGACCACAGTTGTAACTGTTTATAAAGATTTGAGTGTGCTTCAGCTTGAAGGTAGTGCTTGCAGTAGCTTCAGTCAGCAAGAAATTATTTATTGACGCTCCAAAGAAGTTCATTTCTGCTCTAAATCTGCATTAGCTGGTCTGTATTTTTAGCGATTTTTGAAGGCAGTTGTACTGGAAAATCCTTTCTAAAAATCGATACACAAAGGCAGAAATACATTGATGAGCCAAAAACTTATGATCACCTTCTCAATAACCGGTTAGCCCCCCTTTGGGACGCAATAGAACAGCGGTTCTGCTTTATACGAATTCGACAAGTCTTTGGTAGCTTTCCGGAGGTATGTGGCATCAGACGTCCACGAACATTTCACAGAATGCCTCTTAATTACTGGCCAGTGTTAAACCCTTTCGCTGGCACATGTTTTGTAGCAACTCAGTGAAGATACTGTGTTGCTATTCTATTAGAATTGTGGTCAAGTGACCATATTTTTTTTATTTGCGAATTGGCCACTTAGGATCACGCTACAATTTCATTTCTTCTTTGTCTAGAGTTTCCTCTTTTTCCTGTACTCCTTCATATGGACGCTGTGCCATTGTTTCTGTTCATTCGTCTAGGTTCCTCCAGTCTTCTTAGTTCTTTCGACTTGAAATCCTTCCAAATTTTGAATCATGGACCGAAATGTACCCGCATTTAACATCTGAACTTCCTGAATGTTGAACCTTTCCAGATCTTTACGAGCTTCCTTAATCCATGTCGTTGTTGTCTTCATTTTCCACGGGTAGTCGAATATCCTTTTGGTTAATCTGGTTTTGTCCATTTTGTAGAGGTGTCATAGAAATGACGACCTCCTCTTTTCCAGGGTCTCCGAGATTTTCTCCACGTTTTTGTAGATTTCACTGTTGCTCCAAAGTTTCCAGCCAGTTTCAACTTGGGTTGGACGCATGATTTTCCGTAATATTCTTCTCTCTAGTGTCTCCAGCTTTTACAACTTGTAAATAATTGAGAAGCATTCGCTGGCGTACAGGCACTATGTTTTTACCACAGCATTGTAGTGTTTTATTCTGGCATTCCAAGAGATGCACTTTTTGTTGTAAATGTTTGTAGTTAATCCGTAAGCTCTCTCCATTTTTGAGATCCGGTTCCCCACAGCAACTTTCTCCAGTCCGTTCTCTTGTATGGCTTCACAGAGGTATTTGATCTGTTTACCATTTCAATTCGTCTAGTCTCTGTTTCAAGGAACTGTTATCCATGTTTGTCACTTGTCATGAATCTGGTCTTCTCTTTCGAGATCCTAAGTCCCTAGCAGGTTGATCTGTATGGCTGCATCTTCTAAGTTCTCTGAAAGTATTGCGAAATCATCAGCGAAAGCCAAGCAGTTGACTTTGATTCCTCCCGGTTTTCTTCCTAGACAGATTGGGATAATCCCTTGATTTTCAAGTTCAAAATTCCAAATTCTCACAATCTTCTCTAGGACACAGTTAAATAGTATGATGATAATCCATCGCCCTGTCGCACACCTGTCTTGATTTCAAATGATTGGGTCAATTCTCCCATAAACTTCACTTTGGAAGTTGTACCTGTTAAGGTAATGTTTGCCAGCTTGTTTTTTACCCCAAATTCTCATATCGTCATATGTAGGGTCTCTCTATCCACTGAGTGAAAGGCTTTTTTGAAATCAATGAAAGAAACCACTATATTTTTTCCATTTAGCATTCTGTGTCGGATTACTGACTTCAAATTAAAAAAATTTGTTCCGCACAGGAGCGGCCTTTATAGAACCATGTTTACTTTTTGATGATTTTATTTTTATGATTTATGACCAAAAGCTACAGTGGTGTATATATCACCACAGCACCTCTGTGAAGTATAAAACTATGGTGGTAAATGGATTTCCCAGTTTCCTTTTGTGAGCCGTTATGTGTTGCCATTACATGTAAAAAATAATAAACAGTGTTATCTGTTTCTGTCTTATGTTTTCTTGTACTTTATTTAAAAAATTTACTTACCACAATGTGAAAACAGTGCTAGAAACTTTATCACACAATAAAAATATTGACTAATACAGGTCACAATGGTGTATAATGCAGAAGGGAAGCAATATGTTCTGACAAGAGTAGTGACCCCACGGCAAACAGAAACTGATTGATCCAAAAGTTTTCATACTCTTGGCGCAGTGTACTACCACAAGATGTCATGCACAGTCAGAAGTGGCAAGACATAATCCCAAAAGCTTTGAAATATTCCTTAAGTTAGTGGTAAGCATGCTTCCCAAGGGCCACAAATGACAGATTAATTTTGTGGTAAGTATACTTCCCATGTCCCTTCCAGAAACTACTTTGGTGGTAACAATACTTCCCAAGAACCACTAAAACACTTTTGTTTGGTGGAATATATACTTCCCACAGTCCTGAAGGCAATATTTCGCAACAAACAGAAACTACAGCTGGTGAAGTGGACTGCCACTAGATGCGAAGAACGTACAGAAAAGATATCATGTGAAGTCATAAACGCCGTAAAGAAATGCATTTAGTGGGAAGTATATCCCCCACTGCCTGGGAAAGGGTTAAGAGCATGGAGCTGGCAACCAGTAGCGTTCTAGATGTGTTCCGTCGGTTTCAGGTTAGGCGGATTTGTTGGCCATAGCTTCAAGCTGAATTCATTATCATGCTCCTCAAATCACCATAGCACGATTCGGGCCGTGTGATATGGACAGTTACCCTGATGCCAACGAAGTCGGGGAAGACATCAAGCATGATGATGATGATGTTTGGCTTGTGGGGCTCTCAAATGCGCGCTCATTAGCGCCCGTACAAAGTCCCAATTTCTTCACGGTCCAATTTTTACACCGTCCGATCGAGCCACCGTCGCGAATGATGATGATGATGAAATGATGAGGACAACACAACACCCAGTCCCCGGGCATAGAAAACCCCAACCCAGGACCCCGCGATCCAGAGGCAGCATCAAGAGTGAAGGGGTACAAGCGATGTTCCTGCAGTTAGCAGCTTTCATGGTGTCTTGTGTTATTACCACAGGTGCTATGGAAGCTCGGATGAATCACTAAAAGCAAAGTACTGTCCAGACCGGCCTATGCCCGTGATGCTCTGCGTGCTTCGAGTGGCCCTTCGCCTGAACGATGGCGTATACGGTCAGGAACGGGATTCATCCTACCAGGCGATATGTTTTCATTTTTCCGCTGTGCAATCTCGTTGATACCGTATCCACTGCAGTCATAACTGACGATGTCGTTGGTTCAACATGGGAACATGTAGAGGCATCTGCTGCGAAGCCCCGCGTTAACCATGTGCTCTCAATGGTGTACACCGAGACACTTGTGCCATCGTCATTATAATCTGTCAACAAATCTACCACAGCTCACCGCCTATTCTGCTTTACAGAGTGTTAGAGCCTCCGACATTCACATTCTGTGATGAGGCATGGACGCCCAACATTATGCCGCCTACTCGTGGCTCACTTCAACGCTTTTCTATAGATGCTCACGACAGTAGCATGCGAGCAGGAAACTAGCTTCACCGATCCTAGACGCTGGGATATAACAATATGCCATTTGTCAAAGTCTATTAAGTTATGGATTTCCGCATTTGTGGCCCATACCGTCGCTAGAAAGATTTCTCACTCGTCTCTGGTCCCGTCTCGTGTTCGAAACACCACCAGCCGGCATACAGCAGCGCAGTGGGCAGTGGCCGTCATATTTTGACTCACCAGTGTAGGGTAGGGTGTCCATTCGTCCCGTTTTTTCCCGGGACAGTCCCGTTTTTTACCAAAATGTCCCGCTGTCCAGAAAGTTTTTTGGGGGACGCTCACATGTCCCGTTTTTTTATGATTCCGCTTGGCTAGACTATTTTACGCTACTTGTTGTTTGACTTGGTATTAACTGCACAATTATTTACGCTAGGAAGCGTGTGATGACTTTCAGCATACCCCAAACATGTACCGAACTGTCAAAAATCGCAGGTAATTTTAAACTCACTATAGGTTACGAATAACAACGAAGATTCATCTCTTCTAAATCGATCCACTGAATCCGTCCTTTCGATCCAGAGATACTCTACACCACTGATACTTGCTCTCTGGCTTTCGTCACCACACTGTTAATGCTTTGCACTGTGCAATCACTGTTTCATTATGCCAAAACGAAAGTGTAATTTTAACAGCAATGTAAAAAACGAGTTTCCCTTTATCACTGGTAGTGGAGAAACTGTAGAATGTATGTTTTGCAGATCAAAATTTGCTATTGGTCATGGTGAGCGTACGTTTTCGTTAGTGAACTCTCTGTGGTCAGACGAAAAAAAAAAGAATGAAAGTTGAAACAGTGAGGGCCTTGCTCAATGTCAAAACACACTTTAATGGTGTATCATGTACTGACTTTTATGATACAATTTCAAACGAAAATTCACTTCTTGATGAAGTACATAAAAGTGAAAAGTACGGTGATAGTGTGGCAGAATAATTGAAAAAAGTGATTTGGGATCATCTGAGTGCACGTTGTAAAAGTAAACTTGTATGTGTATTAAATTTAGTCAATACAATATTTATGTCCCGTTTTTTTCTTCATTGTCCCCTTTTTCAATGAAAATGAAATGGACACCCTAGTGTAGGGCCATCAGTTCTGAACTAATGACAAGAAACCTCTCATTTAACTCCCTCAAATCTATTGCTGCCTGAACTTCTAAGAACACTTTTTTGCGATGTTTCACTGAGAAGACTAGCTCCAAGCTCAGTTATGTTACTCGGTAACAGCACTTCGCATGTTGACGGCGCTGTCGAGCGCTCGTATCCTCAACAACAGTCACAACAACGACAATTAGCATTCTCAGGTTTGTTTGCACATTAAAGAACATCAATTTAAAATTCTTTTCTATAGTGTTTCCTGTGAAACACAACTACCAGATCAGACAGACAACAAGAATCCTTACTTATACACTTGACACTGACGTGGACTGTAGTTCAGTACTCCTACAATACAATTGACAGCGATTGGCAGAATCTATCCGTAAATGAGTCAGAACAAAATTCCGTTGTTCTTTTTATTTACTAAATTATTTTCAGTATGATATAATTTTTTAAGCAATTTGGTGTTCATACTTAATTTACAGGTAGGCCTACAAAGTGTCAGTTCATTACCAGACTTGTAAAGTGTAGTTTTACCATTAGAGTGTTTGACTCTAGTAATGACTTTACTAAGCACTGGTCCTTTTTGAGACCTTCTTGCGACTGGATGTCGACACTGAACCATGTAATGTACTGAGACATCTAAAGCAACAGGGGGTACTTCTATTTCATTATTATAAGAAATAAATTACATTAACACGTGTTCTTCGTCTTTACGTCAACTGCAGCAAAAGCATAAGAATGATCGACCGCCGTATAATCATACTCTTAAACAGCGAGATGACATTTAGTTGGTTCACAAGCAATAGGATTACTAATAACTCGTATTTACAATGATGAGTAATGTCCGTCACAGGCGTAAGTTATTTGAAAATTGCGCTGCGAAGACCTTGAGATCAATATTCCAGAGATACTCTTCTTACTAGACAAACTGAGTTGGTAAATTGTCAGTCACATCTATGATACAAGTAAAGAAATATGGCTGCGGAGGGGTTGTTGTGTGAAGTGCTGGGAACTACGATATTGTGATGACGGTGTATATAGGACACTATAGAAAGATCTCCTGAATAGTTATAAGACTTTTATAGTTCGTCGTAGTTAATATTTAGTGTTTTGAAATGAACTGCCATCAAATTTTAAGTGGAGCCTGCAATGCAGGAGACCACTGTTTTGCAGTGGGTAGTGTCGAAGGAATTCCTTTCACGGTAGTGGAACACAAATTCATTAAAGCGTAATACAAACAATGTTTTAAAGAGCGATGCCCTCATCTTTATTCGTAGCTACAGCTGTCGTCGTCTGTTCAGCTAAATTCTTGAACTTAATGAGGATACTTATAGGCTAAGTGACATACTTACATCGGCTAGGTAATCAAACACTTAACTCCACAGTTTATTTTACTTTTTGTTTCCATCTTTTTCCCTGTAGGCATATGCAGCGGGCTGTAATATAGTTATACTCGCCAGCACATTTGAGAGAGTACAAATCATTCCTGGAGCATTGCACAACTACCTTATGATCAGCTGTTTAGATTGTTCAACTGACACAGGAAAAATTGCTGCTGCATACGAAAGTCAAGTTTGCATATTTGAACCAACTCCTCTCATTCAAAGCAATAGCACTCATGTAAGTTACTTTCTAAGGCTAGAGACGACAATGTCAACAGAAGCAAGTTACAGTACGGGTGTAATATTTATTATGATTCTTCTGTAGCAACTGGACTACCGATGGGTTCAAACTGGCAGCTTACAGACGGAGTCTCATGTAACATCTCTGTCATGGAATCTGGAAGGAACCCGCTTACTCACAGGAGGAGAAGTACTACAGTTGTGGCACCAGAACATTCCTCTTCCTGAAGATGATATGGATCAAGGTATTTCTTGAATTATTTTGTAGACATTTCATCTTTCACTCAATTGTGTGTGTGTGTGTGTGTGTGTGTGTGTGTGTGTGTGTGTGTGAACTGTTACTCACAGTGATGCATGTACGAATAAGATAGCTAAGTTGTAGTCACTGTTTAATTTGTACAACATGTGCCATTCTGTTGTATGTTCAGTCTTGGGCAGGTAACATATATGAAGCTCTGTGTGAGTTGATGTTTGTATACATTCATAGGTTGGCCCCTATTGCTGTAGCTACAAATTTTTCAGTGTACTGAAATAAGCCAAACATAGGTCTACTTGTGAGAACTTTATGCTTTTAGTTTATACAAATAATTGAATGGTTTATCCCACCTCCCCCGTCCCATCCTGTGGTCGCTTTGCATATTCATTGCTTTCTTTCTCTTTATTTGTAAAACTCAGCTCACTTGCCAGATAATTTTTCAGCAGTTGACTTTTCAGTTGTTGGATCTTAGTTTTATTTCTATCTTTCAACAAAATTTTGTGTTTGGCTACTATGTTTTATAAATTTTTATAAGTTATCCATTCAGTACTCATACAAAATAGTAACCTATAACAAGTAATAGATTACTATGGAAAAAAATTGATTTTGTTTTGAAAATCATTAGCCGGCCGGAGTGGCCGAGCAGTTCTAGGCGCTACAGTCCGGAACCGCGCGACCGCTATGGTCGCAGGTTCGAATCCTGCCTCGGGCATGGATGTGTGTGATGTCCTTAGGTTAGTTAGGTTTAAGTAGTTCTAAGTTCTAGGGGACTGATGACCTTAGCAGTTAAGTCCCATAGTGCTCAGAGCCATTTTTTTTTTTTATTAAAATCTTTGGTTTGTCACAACAGCCTCAAACATATGTGGATACCTATTGAAAGTGGATATTCCAGGGTGCAACTTGTTTCAAAAGTACAGAAGGATGCGTTTGCAACGTTTTGAGCTGCCCTTGATCTCTTTCACAAAATGGATGCTGCTCTGCTTTAAAATGTCATGTTTTTGGCCACAAAAGTTGTAAATAAATGGATATGTTGTAGTAAACAAATTGCCATGTTGTAGTAAACAGATAAATATGTTTTCTGTGTCAGTGTGAGAACTGTAGTTTCTTGGAGAATGTACCTGATCTTCATGATTTTACTTTATGTGTAGTCCAGATAGCATTCATTTGGACATATTACTTCTTGTCAAGCTGCCATGCAGTACCAACCCTTATTATATTTTTGATTTGACAGTATGCAGTGTAGGACCTATCATTTGGCACTGACTGTAGGCAGTACTGTAAGGTTAGCTGCATTCAGCCTTTGCAGGTCATGATAAAATATTTCAAGGGAGCTTACTGTCTGCTCCTGGTCCCAGACATTTAGTTTTGTGTGTCGCTGATAATGTCCACCAATGTTACAGAGTTGAATGTCAGAGTGAAAAGAATTGTGTGTAAGAAACTGTATTTACTGTGTGTGGTTACAGTGAAGATTCAGTCAGTTGAGCCCAAAGTTGCTTCTCTGTAGAGCATGAATTACTATAATATTTAGTTGCAGACATGAATATGTAACATTAGTACTTTACTAGCATCAGACATTATTTGAGGGTAATTATGTTGTATTGTGATTGGTAGTAATGTGGAATTTGTTTTACATGTGTTGGTGAGGTTAAGTTTTCGATATTAGGTATATGAGTGAGTTCTGATATTGTGCTACTGCAGACATTGTTTTAGCTAACCTATATATGTCAAGGGTTGGATTGTTTTAGCTAACCTATATATGTCAAGGGTTGGATACCAGAATTATTGAGCTGTGTATGGTTTTGTGGTATTGTGGATTGTATATGATCAGTGTAGGTCTAAGTCCAATACCATATTTTTGTTTCATTTGCTTGATTTTTATGTAACTGTTTGTTACATATACTATTAAGACTGTTGTATATTTACTCCTCTTCCTCCCCCCGCCCCCCCCCCCCTCCTCCCATCATCTTCTCCTGCCCAACACCCCCTAATAGCTGCAATTCTCCCATTAGTTGCTTATTATTTCCGTAATTAAATATTTTTCGTATTCACGTGTGTAATGTGTGACACGTCTGTTATATTGTACAAGCTTAAAATAGGGAAATACAGAAGCGTCCGATCCTACCCGTCGGCTTTGACCCATGACGTCACAAATATGGCGGAAACGACCATAAACGACAATTCCAATATGGCGGATATAAAAACATCGCATACGTATCATAAACACGAAAATACATAGAAAAACAACACACACACAGGTTTCACAAAAAGCCTAATGACTCTAACGGGACAAGCGTGGGAAATTGGGGGTTTTTGGGTGGGGAGAAACTAAATATACACAAATTTAGCCACCGACCGCCATACAAAACCACGCAAAACGACGAAAAAAATCGACATCACAAAACTCACCAAATACCACAAAACACATTCTTATCCGGAATCAGACACTTCCCTTGACCTATATAGATCTACAGTAGCTCCCGATCCCATAAATTGGGATCGAACACTTCCCTTGACCTATATAGCTCAACAGAATCTCCCGATCCCATCCCCCAATACAAAAATCAAAATACACCGCAAACCATTGCGAACAAACACTTCCCTTCACCTACATATATCTACAACAGCTCCCGATCCCATAAATTAGGATCGAACACTTCCCTTGACCTATATAGCTCAACAGCAACTCCCGATCCCATCTCCCATTACAAAAATCAACATACTCCACCAAACATTGAGATTGAACACTTCCCTCCAACTATATAGCTCAACAGCAACTACCAATCCCATAACTTAGGATCGACCACTACCCATGACCTATGAACTCAAACACATCTCCCAATACGAATACCAATACCAACCTTCACAGCCACAAATCTCAATAAAACACTTCCCTATACCCAATACACAACACATACGCCAAAAACAAAAAAACAAAAAAACCGAATACACTTAATAACAAACTCACCCGACGCACAGCAATCATCATTACATTAACCATCACACAAAACCGTTAACTCACTAATACAAATTCCGCTTCAAAACCACGCACGCAGCACTCACCACTGAGCAACAGCAAACTGACCCCAACACACCAAACAAACGAAAACCATGAACACACCACCAGAGGGCACAACAAACAACACGACATCTACAAACACGCCACAATCACAAACCAAACTCCGCGCCGTAATGACGTCACACACCACAACACGCTTACGTCACGGGTCAAAGCCGACGCGTGAGATCGGATGTTTCTTTTGACCCTAAGATAGGGGTGTCTGTTTTCTTGATGACATTGTGGGTCAAAGCTGACTGGTGTTACTGCAGTCGTTCAGTTATCTCAATTCCTCTCGTATTATGTGACTGTGAAGAGCGCATATCAAGTTATACTAGTCTAATATAAGTGAATCTTGTAGACCTATCTATAATGTTAGAATTTGTTTGCAATGTACCCTGCTCTTCACAGCTGTTCTTCATTAAATCATCAGAGATGCCTGTTAATCATAGTGTTGTGTTTTTTTGCCCCCCCCCCCCCCTCCCCCAATAACTTTCATTATCTGATGCAAGACATGCAACCAAAGAGCCATACCAGAAAATGAACTGAGAATGGTTCAAAAAATTGTGCCCAGAGAAATAAGCAACCACTGTACTGTGCATTCTCATTTTTAATTTTGTTGGGAAATCGTGTGTAAAGCTTTACGGATATTGATTGCCATATGTATCATAATGCCATGAGATCCAAAACTGGACTGACTGCCAATGATTCTAGAGCTTCCAGAGAACAATATAAACCTGTGATTACTATTGCCATCATTTTGTGCTTTCGTGTTTATTGATCTTGTCACTATTTAAGTCTGTTTGAGAAAAGACCTATCTCAGAACAAGGGAGGAAATGTAAGTGAAATATATAGAAATGTGGAAGTTGCCCAGAATAGTGAGTGTGAAACAGCCATGCCATCAGGTTATCCTCTTAATTTCAACGATAAATGTGCCAAGTATTGAAATTGACTTTTATTTAAGAAAAGATCTATAAGAAACAAAAAAGGTGAGATGCAAACAAACTTCATAATATTGAAAAGTGTATTTAGAAATCATATATTTTGGAGGCTTATGAAATGAGTAAATGAAACGGTTCAGCAGTGGATCGAATCTTAGAGCTGTCTGCAGTGGCTGAGCAGTTCTAGGAGCTTCAGTCCGGAACCGCACAACTGCTACGGTCGCAGGTTTGTAACTGGCCTCGGGCATGGATGTGGATGTTGTTGTTAGGTTAGTTAGGTTTAAGTAATTCTAAGTTCTAGGGGACTGATGACCTCAGATGTTAAGTCCTATAATGCTCAGAACCATTTGAACCAAATCTTAGATATGTCCTACATTTTCTGTGGTTAAGGAAGATTTCATCAGTAACTAGCAGGATTGTTATTAAAAGAAGCAAAACCTTCAGAGAATCTAAAGTACATATTGTAAGTGCACCTGAACATCAGATAGGCGCTCGTAGTCAGCAGGTTTAAAATTCAAATCAATTTCTGGCTAGCATGATTTTGGGATTTCTGGTTTCTTCAATTACATTCAGGCAAATTCAAGGGTGTTTCATCAGTAAAGTCTCGGCAGATTTTCTTCCATAACCATATCCAACTGAGCTGCTGCTGAAGTTGTAAGAGAGTGTGTGTGTGTGTGTGTGTGTGTGTGTGTGTGTGTGTGTGTGTGTGTGTGTGTCATATTTTAAAATTATTTTTTCTGTTATTTCTAAATTTCTTTTACATCATACATTGCTTCATGATAAGCACTGGGTGAAAATAAAAGGCAAATGGAAATAAAAAAACTGTTGGTGGTGGGAAACTGAACAGGAAATAAAATACAAAATAATATTCAAAGAATAAAAGTTATACAAAAAAGTGGGGGGAGTGCGAAAATATGTGACAGAAAAGTAAAATGTAAATAAGTCACCATTTATGTACGAGGGCTGTTCAATAAATAATGTTTTTTTTGCAACATACCTTTACTCAACCTCATAATTTTGATGGTCCTTATCAAAGTAATCTCCCACCATGAACGTGGTGCACTTTTCCCAGCTTTTCTGCTAGTCTTCAAATACATGCTGGAAACCATTTTTTGAGAGGTCCTACAAAATTGCCTTCACCACTGCTTCTGTTAATTGATAATGCCTCCCACGGAGGCGTTTCTTCATGTCAGGGAATAGGAAAAAGTGACATGGGGCTAAATCTGGACCATAGGGAGGGTGAGGGATGCACTTCACATTGATTTTTGCAGGATATTCAGTAACAACATAGGCAGTATGCGGCCGTGCATTATCGTAGTGAAGCATCCAGCCTGCTTCATGGAAATGTGGTCTTTTGCATCTGATGTGGACGTGCAATGTTTTCAGGACATCCTTGTAGTGTTGTCCAGTTACTGACGTGTGTGCAGGTACAACATGCTGATAAACCATTCCATGAATATCAAAGAATGAGTTGACCATAACTTTCCCAGCAGAAGCCGCCATTTTTGCTTTTTGGGGGAGATTTCCACCCTGAGCTTTCCTGTTTGCTCTCAGGATCAAAATGATGTAGCAAAGTTTCATCAGCAGTGATTACATTTGAAAGAAACTCCGGATCTTCATCTAACATCAACATTAACTGCATGCAGACCTGCACACAAATGTCCTTTTGTTTGGGAATCAACAGTCTTGGAACCCATCGCCCACAAACACGTGTCGTGTAATTTTTCTGTCACCAATGTGTGGGTGGCACCCAATGAAATGTTCAGTATTTCAGAAAGTGATCTTAAGGTAATTCGTCAGTCCTCTCTCACAATGACAGCAGCAGTGTTGATGTTTTCTTCTGTAAGAGCAGTAACTGGAGCACCGGGTCCGCCTTCCTTTGAAATTGATTGTCTCCCCTCTTTAAAAATTTTAAGCCACCTTTGAGTTGTGGTGTAGGGAAGAACAGACTCTCCATAGGCCTCCTGTAACATTGTATAGGCCTCAGCTGAAGATTTGCTGACACGAAAGCAGAATTTTAAAGCCACATGTTGTTCCTCATGTGAGCTCCATTGTAGTGGTAGGCGATACCGAACATGTCTGACCTTGCCTGCCTCTCACAGGCGAGAACAAGGAGTCCTAACATTGAAACCACTATGGCATGTTTGTTGCACATTAAGCTAACAGAATATCATAAGATTAAATTTCAGTGCAAGAAATTATGACCATAAAAAAATTATGATCATTCTTTATTGAACAACCCTCGTAATTTAAATCGAGGTTGTTAAGAGTAAGTTCCCATCTCTCAAGTTTTGACAGTGTTGTTCACCAGCAGTATAATAAAAAATCCCTTATGGTAAAGTGAACCTTAGGATTATGCTGTTTGTTACTGTGTTTATACTGATACAAGTTCTTGGTCGATATCTACTCATTCTTTTTGGTGACTCGGCAAAGAATAATGCAAGCAACTATGCTACACTAGCTACCTGTCACTGTTATATTACATGGATTTTATTGCATATACCTCTCCTGTCTGTGACACAGCCCTTGCAATACAGGGGCCTGAATAGGTAGTGACAGAATATGCATTAGATGAAGATTACACATTGATTGAAGAAAGGGAAACGATGTTACAAGGTTATTTCTGAAAAATTACAAAGTTGCTGTCCTCTAAGGCAAGATGCATGTCTTTTGATGATATAACTACAAAAAATTACCACTCTTTAATGAAATTAACTGAAAACAGTTCTTGAGAATAAGAGGCTGTATAGACAGCATTGGTAAAAAGAAAACTCTCACTAAATTGTATCAGTTTTTGCAGAAACAAAAAATCTTTTTCTCATTTCGTTCTGTAGAGAGTTCAGATCATTTGTTCAAGTAAAATTACAGTTCCTTTATCTCATTATACCTTTTTTAATTGTAATTATGCATAACACCTTTTTGCAGCACAGATGGCCTCTTCACACAATGAAAATTTCTTCCCTCAGTGCCATTTTTAGAAGTAAAGAGACACAAATGTCACTTGTGCTAAAATATTCAGAATAATATTTGCAGTGGAACTGCTATCATCACCCACACCAGGAGAAATTGAAGCAGCTTGTAGGCATGTCAGTTAGTGCCGACACTTCAGCATTAACTATCAACATTGGCCCACATACCATGCTAACAATGAGGTTTGCTGCTAAGATTTCGATATTCGTGTGCACGCGCTCTGGTCATTTTCCTCGTACATTGCCCCTCACCCTCTGATGGTGGATACCCTGTGGTGCGACCACTGTAATTCCAGTGTTGTGTTACAAGACCCAGTCATTGTTGCACTCTGACAGTTTAGTCTGTTGTGATAATATCCAGCAATCCTCTCCTCTCCCCCCCCCCCCCCCCCCTTCCCCGACCCCCCACCCAAAAAAAGGAAGAAATATGGTCATAATCACTTTTCCAGCCAGCCCCTTAGGTTTTTTTTGGTAGATTTTCTGCTTCACTAACACAGTTTTGATAACTGTTTCGCCTATACCTTTATGGAAAAAGGGGTCCTTGTTTCATCTTCAGTCACAATATAATGCTATAAGTTGTTTGTATTATGCTTCTTTTATGGCTCCTGTAGAACACTCAGCTGCTTTTTTAGAACTTCATTTAGCGTATACTGTATCTTTCTTGTGAATAATTGCTTACCATCTCAAGAAACCTGTGCAATGGACTTTGGCCATTGTATCTCGAATTTAATGATGGGTTCTTCACTTGAAACCTCCATTAATGATCTTGTATGTACTCATATTTCGATTAGTATTCATTGTAATAAATGATCATGATTAACAGTGAAGATTGCCCATGAATTGGATTTGACTTAGTTTGTATCTGAGCCACAGTTTAATTTTAAGTAGTCCTCTAATGAAGTTCATCACATAACAATAATCATCTTCTATTAAGTGATGCAGATCACTTCAGATATCCAATAGTGGATCAGTTTTGAAAAACTACATAAAGCTTCCATGGCCTAGCTGTGAAATTGTATGAATTTTTCCTTAAAATTCACTCGCATAATGAATTCACAGCGTTTGATGTAGAATTAAATTTGGTGTTGAAGGCACTAGACTGTCCTAAATTTTTTGCATTGTGCAGTTCCTTATCTTCTATGATTCCCAGAGTGCCCATTGGAAGAAATATTCAGCAAATACATATCATCCACGATGTCAGGTTCCTCCTACAGAAAGCGTTATTCTGCTGAGTACCAATCCAAGTGGGAATCTGGGAAATGAGGCTGCAGGTGAAGCAGCTAAGTGTGCATACATGTAAAGAACTTTAGCATTGCGTGCATTTCTTCCATGTAATTTCACAATGCTG
The DNA here is from genome assembly GCF_023864275.1 of Schistocerca cancellata. Lineage (NCBI taxonomy): Eukaryota > Metazoa > Arthropoda > Insecta > Orthoptera > Acrididae > Schistocerca > Schistocerca cancellata. The sequence continues at coordinate 140,886,839 of NC_064633.1, forward strand.
TGGGAGTACAGGATCATATCAGTGCAAAGAGTGTGACTGTGATTGACTGACAAGTTTCAGTCACTAAAGCCTGTGTTTCATCCAGATTTCTCTATTTTGGTATGTCTTCATTTGGGTGAAAGTTTTCTTTTCAGAACTCTTTTCGGACAAAATAGGAGTTCTGTAGACAATGGCAAATGTAATAATACAATAGCATTTTAAAAGTGTATTTTGTGTGTTTTACTATGTTTTCTATATAGTGATTATTTTATTTTGCAGCACAAAGTCATGGAGTCACATTTGAGATTGGTGGAGATGCACCGCAGTCACCACAGTTACCAGGGCAAGAGGAAGAAGATCGTGGTTGGGAGTGCGTCTGGAAATGTCATACAGCAACACCAGTTGTATACATGTCATTCTCACCAGATGGAACACTCTTTGCAACTGCAGGGAAATCAGACCGCTTAGTAAAAATCTGGTTTGAGAATAAGCAATGTAAGTTTTGAGTTTATCACCCGAAACAAATAAATACACTTAGTAATCACATTTTAAGAGTGTGTGGGGGGAAGGGGGGAATAAATAATGCAGTCTTTTTTTACAATAAGTTTCAAAGTGGAGACTGAATGTATGTTTGTAGGCTTTTAAGCCTGGGATCAATTTCCATAAAATCCTGTGCATTCTAGACAGTGTCAGTGTAAAATGATATACCATGTTTCAGTCACTACAGCAAGTGGACTTTACCGGGTTGCCACTTCCAATAGTGGCTCCCATGTTGTTTCATCTTTGTACACTGTAATGCAGCTTACAACCATGAAGAGCTGTATAAAAACTAGACATTGAATAATCATTGTTAGAGGCTAGAGTCCACTCTTATTAGTTAATGGAGCAATGTTTAAAAGCAAACAAGTGTAGTAAAAATATTCAGTTTAGTGGAACATGATGATTTTCTGTTTCTTCCTCTCTGGTTTTCCCCACCCACATACACTTAGATGTTTCTTGTCATTACATATTTCACATTTCACTGTAAATGTTAAATTATTATTTGGAGGAGACACCAGTCATGAAAAACAGAGCTCTGGTGTCAGAGGCTTTCCATGAGGGGAAAGTTCCCTAAAGGACAAACAGGAGTTGATATCATGCCCTTTGTGTGGGGAAAAATTATGTAGCATTTCATCTCTGGATACTACATTCTCAAAAAATAGCTCTTGTTATTGACCAAAAAATATGTTACAATTATCTCATTTAATGTTGTATACTCAGTTCAGAATCACTTAAAGATTGACGCTTCATCAGGAGCACTTGGAGAAGCAGAGCACATTTGCCTTATCCTGCACAAAACATACACACAATCTTAAAATTCAATTCAACTCACAAAATACTTGGTGTATAAAGATGGAACCTACATCATTGTGTTGTGGAAGTGATAATTGCGTTTTATTTTAGTTTTATATGTGGCAACCATTTGTTATGACAGTATGAAGAACTTCAACAAAATTACATTTCCTGATGCCGATACTGAATTTTTGATGTGCAGAAGACATTTTTGTTATTGAATTTAGGTGTTCACTTTATGTGTGGTCAGAATCTTACAAACATGTGGCTTCTCCAAACAGGAGCATGAACAACAATGCAAATTTCTATATTGAATAACACCGAAAATAAAAGAAATGGAACCACTCTTCAATAACTGACTGATGTTTGGTGCTGAAGGAATGAATTATGTTCCCTTCTATATACCTAAGGGGTGCTCATGCCTACATGGTGTGCTAGTTGAGAAAACAGCAGTACATGAAGGGGCACACTGCGAAGAGCCATGTGGGCTGTTTCTAACATGTTAACCCAAAAGCTAACGACTGCAGTAACATTTGAAATGAACTAGTACCTCTTATTCGAGAAGGGTCTGGACCGGACGGACCATGGGTGGCCTGCAAACTTTGTTTGGAGTTGTTCAGCAGTGTGGGAAAAACTGCTTCAATGGTACGCTTGGTGGCAAAGAACTCCAAAACGGCCAGGGATCGGATAGTAATAAATTGGCCTGGTAGTCCTGGCATGCTCTGCACTATTTGCACTACACTGCACACAGTATTCCAATTGCTGATACCAAGGGGACAAACCGAGTGTCTGGCATCAGCCTTTGTACTACTGTAGTCAGTAGAGCTGCCTCGAGAAGATGCAGCTCTGGAAGGCAGCATGGAAAAAACATGGTAACACTCCTCACATTAAATGGACTGCGACAGGACAACGGTGATGAGTGTGAGGTGAGAGTTCTGTGGTTCATGCATACCCCAGCAAAATGTGGCAGATGACAACGTGACCCATGTGGCGTTGCACGGGTGAGCTGCTGAGAGCGCGGCCGGGGATGTTGCCTCGTTGGAGCAGAACAAGACACTGGTCGAGCGATAGTTCGGCATGCCTAGTGTCTGGAAAAGTATTATCATCTAAGTTCTCACTGCCACTGCCCCCCCCCCCCCCCTCGTCCAGAAAGGAGTCAAGGAGTCACCACAGCGCATGGAAACACCAACAGAATATAGTATTTACACTAGCTTTTGAGCTCTTTCTCTAGCAAAAGTACACACTCAGATGGCCAAACACTCACACCTGTGGCCACAGTGAGACTGACAGTTGATTATAGAAGGCAGTTGCCTAAGTAGAGAGATGTAGGGAGGGGTAAGAAAAGGATGCATGAGGGGAGGAGGGTGTAGCAGGATAGTGTAAGGTAGGTCTGATGACAGATGAACCAGTGGCTGTACAGCAAGATGAAAGGAGTTCAGACAGTTGAGCAGATAAGATTAGAGGATGGGAGCAAAGGAGATGAGGTTGAAGGTGGAGGGAGGATAGGGAGAGAAGAGAGAAAAGGAAGTCTAGATGGGGAAGAGTGCTGGGGACAGAAGAGAGCAGGGAAAAGGTGGGGTGAGGCAGTGGGAAACAGGTTAGTAGAGGTCAAGGGCAGGATGATTGCAAGGGTGCAGGATATTCTGAATTGGCAGTTCCCCACTGTGTAGTTCAGAGAAACTAGTGCTGGAAGCAAGTATCTGAGTGGCTCGTGCAGTGAAGCAGTTATTGAACCCAGTTATGTTGTGGTGTGCAGCATGTTCGACAACTGTGAAATCAGGCTTGTGGTGTGCCACAGTTTGGTGGTGGTCAGTAGTTTTTTACTTGAAATGCCCACGTAGAATGCTGACCCTGCCTTCCATAGGGTACGCAGTACCTGTGACTGGACTGCAATTTGTGGTGGTGGGTGGGTGTAAAAGATCGGCTCATGTGTCAGTCACAAGGGAATGACCCATAGGATGCAGTATTAGGAGCAGGATTTGAGTAGGAATGAACAAGGATACGCTGTAGGTTGGGTAGGTGGTGATTTGGATGGGATATTCCTCATCTAAGGGCATTACAAAAGGTAGTCGAAGCCCTGGTGAAGGAATTGGTTGAAATTTTCAAGGCCAGGTTGATATTGGGTAGGAAGAATGCCTCTGGATGGCCCGTGAATAAGTTGGCATAAGATGGTGCCATGTGAATACCCAAGTAAGTACCATCCTGTAAAACTGTTGTCAATCTGCCTGCCAAAATTCTGACCCCTGTAGAAGTTTCAGCTATTTCTGACGGCCTCACCTTTAGCCCAAAACCTAGGTTAATTTGTTCTGGCCTTGTAAAGGACCTCCATTCCTTTACTCGCTCTCTCCAATGGAAACATTTCTGCACCACACAACCCACTGGCAACAGCCAACCATAGAGCCTTCCTTAAAACAGTTCTGACCTCCCTCCAACTGAGATTCTCCTCCCTTTCCACCCAGTCATCCCCTAGTAACCTTTCAGGAATTCCTAATTTCTAACCTGGCCACATGTTCCTTTCCTGAATCTCTCCCCATTGAATTCAGCATCACTCCTATGGAGTACAAAGCTGTCCATAGCATGAAAACCATTCCAGACCTTGTCATCCTTCCCACATACAAAGGTTCCACCACAGTGGTCACGACTCATAGTGACTATCTGGCTGACAGTTTCTGCCAACTTTCCGACACCTCTGCATACAAACCTTATAGCCATGATACCGTCCCACCAGCTCCTCCAGGTCTTAGGTCCATCCCAAAACCTGACACACGAATCAATCTCCCCCCTCACACCAGCAACACCCTACACTCCTACCTTTTACCTATTCTACAAACTCCACAAACCCAACTGCACAGGTCTCCCTAATGTTCATCCTATTGTGACTTTGGACAATGCTCCCACAGAATGAACCTCTACCTTTGTTGACCAACACATCCACAAATGCCGCTGAATGTACCTTTCCTTCTCATTCCATCACCCTGACCCGGGGTTCTGGGTGACTTTTCCAAACTCCACTCCTTTTCCTAATCCTCTCCAGTTCCTTTTCTTTCACCCCTCTTTCTTCCCCTTCAATCCTTCTCCTGGAAGGAGGAGCCACTGGCTCTGATAGCTTGGATAAGCAAAACCTTTTTTGTATGTGTGTTCTCCTGCCACTGCTTGGTGAGTAGATTTTTTGTACATTATACAAATTATATCATTGTACAACATGTAACGCAGGAGAAAACAAATAAACTTGACCTTCAAAACTAACAAACTCTATTGAAGTATAAAATAAACAATATCAATGCTGCATTGCTCTTCTTAGGTAGAAAAAACAGTTGAAGGAATTAAATGTCATCTGCTGCCTGCTCACCGTCATATTGATGAGTTGTTCGAGGACAATGAGCATAATTCAGAAATCAAAACTCGCACACTAATTGCATTTGTTGCATAGCAACTGTGGCTGGCCATGTCCATTTCAAAACTTCAAAAGTGAAATTAGTTATATTTCTTTGAATGAAATATTTGACAAGCTTTCATTTAACATTGTGTAAATATAGGTGCAAAAATCAACACTGGAAATCTACGATGGAATGTAACAATATTGTCACCATATAACGGAGATGCTGAGTCGCAGATAGGAGCAACAAAAAGACTGCAAATAAAACTTCGACCAGTAAGGGCTTCATCAAGGCCTGTGTGTGTGTGTGTGTGTGTGTGTGTGTGTGTGTGTGTGTGTCATCTATTTTTGACGAAGGCCTTACTTGTCTAAAGCTTTATTTGTAACAGTCGTTTTGTTGTACTTATCTGTGACTCAACATCTCTGCTACATGGTGAGTGGCTTGGTGAGTAGATTTTTTGTACATTATACAAATTATATCATTGTACAACATGTAACGCAGGAGAAAACAAATAAACTTGACCTTCAAAACTAACAAACTCTATTGAAGTATAAAATAAACAATATCAATGCTGCATTGCTCTTCTTAGGTAGAAAAAACAGTTGAAGGAATTAAATGTCATCTGCTGCCTGCTCACCGTCATATTGATGAGTTGTTCGAGGACAATGAGCATAATTCAGAAATCAAAACTCGCACACTAATTGCATTTGTTGCATAGCAACTGTGGCTGGCCATGTCCATTTCAAAACTTCAAAAGTGAAATTAGTTATATTTCTTTGAATGAAATATTTGACAAGCTTTCATTTAACATTGTGTAAATATAAGTGCAAAAATCAACACTGGAAATCTACGATGGAATGTAACAATATTGTCACCATATAACGGAGATGCTGAGTCGCAGATAGGAGCAACAAAAAGACTGCAAATAAAACTTCGACCAGTAAGGGCTTCATCAAGGCCTGTGTGTGTGTGTGTGTGTGTGTGTGTGTGTGTGTGTGTCATCTATTTTTGACGAAGGCCTTACTTGTCTAAAGCTTTATTTGTAACAGTCGTTTTGTTGTACTTATCTGTGACTCAACATCTCTGCTACATGGTGAGTGGCAACTTTCCTTTTCATAATATTGTTATAAATATAAGTGCTGCATATATGTTTAGGTCAAATCATACAACTCAATTCTGAACAACTTCCACTTTTCTGGTTGCCTTGAAATTCTGTATATGTATCCTTGTAGTCTTTTATTTATTTTATTTTATACGTCTAGTTCTGCAGGACCAAATGGAGGAGCAAATCTCCATCGTCATCACCTGTGTCACTACATGAAATTACAACAGAGAAGTAATAAGAGATAAAATAAAATGTTTAAGAATCCTAAAAAGACAACAAGGTATAAGTTTATATAAACGCAATCAGCAGTGTAACACAGGAATGAGCTTGATTTTTTTCAAGGAACTGCTCAACAGAACAGGAGGAGTAACTGATAAGGAAACTCTTCAGCTTAGATTTGAAAGTGCATGGGTTAGTGCTAAGATTTTTGAATTCTCTTGGTAGCTTATTGAAAATCACTGCAGCAGAATACTGCAAGCCTTTCTGCACAGAAGTGAGTAAGGGATGTGCGATCCAAATGCAGTATGTTTCTGAGCCAAAAATACCCTTGGAGAATGGGGAGAGTTACCCCAAAAATAATACCATATATCATATACAAATGAAAATAAGTAAAGTACACTGCGTTTTGTGCCGAACTATCACTTACTTCAGACACTGTTCTAATAGTAAAAATGGCGGCATTAACTCTTTGAACAAGATCCTGAACATGGGCTTTCCACAATAATTTACTGTCTATCTGAACACCTAAAAATTTGAACTGCTCAGTTTCACTAATCATATGCGCATTCTGTGTAATCAAAATGTCGAGTTTTGTTGAGTTGTGTGTTATACTCTGTAAAAACTGAGTTTTACTGTGATTTAGTGTTAGTTTATTTTCTACAAGCAGTGAACTTATGTCTGGAATTGCACTATTTGAAACAGTGCCAGTGTTGCACACAACATCCTTTACTACCAAATTTGTGTCATCAGCAAACAGAAATATTTTAGTATCACTTGTTATACTAGAAGGCGCCTCATTTACACAAATTAGGAGCAAGAGTGGCCCCAGCACTGATCCCTGGGGCACCCCCATTTAACCATCCCCCACTCAGACTCCACATCATAGCCATTCTCAGTATTGTTGAGAATGACCTTTTGCTGTCTGTTCTTAAAGTAAGAGCTGAACCAATTGTGAACTGCTCCCCATATTCCATGATGGTCCATCTTCTTTAGCAATATTTTGTGGTCAACACAATCAAATGGCTTAGTTAAATAAAAAAAGGATGCCCCTTGTTTACCTTTTGTTTAATACATTCAGTACCTCCCAGAGAAGAAAGAGACTACAGCCTTTTCAGTAGTTAAACAACTTCTAAAACAGAACTGTACATTTGACAGCAAATTACATGGATGAAATGATCAATTACCTTTACATACCCAGCCTTTTCAGTAACTTTAGAAAACAATGACGACATAGAGGTAGGTCTAAAATTGTCTACGTTATCCCTTTCTCCCTTTTTATGAAGCAGCTTTACTACTGAGTACGTTAATCATTCAGGAAACTGACCATTCATGAAGGAAAAATTATGAATATGGCTAAGTACAGGGTCAACATGTACAGCACATTACAGGGTGATTCAAAAAGAATACCACAACTTTAGGAATTTAAAACTCTGCAACGACAAAAGGCAGAGCTAAGCACTATCTGTCGGCGAATTAAGGGAGCTATAAAGTTTCATTTAGTTGTACATTTGTTCGCTTGAGGCGCTGTTGACTAGGCGTCAGCGTCAGTTGATGCTAAGATGGCGACCGCTCAACAGAAAGCTTTTTGTGTTATTGAGTACGGCAGAAGTGAATCGACGACAGTTGTTCAGCGTGCATTTCGAACAAAGTATGGTGTTAAACCTCCTGATAGGTGGTGTATTAAACGTTGGTATAAACAGTTTACAGATAATGGGTGTTTGTGCAAAGGGAAAAGTTCTGGACGGCCGAGAACGAGTGATGAAAATTTAGCACGCATCCAGCAAGCATTTGTTCGCAGCCCAGGAAAATCGACTCGCAGAGCTAGCAGAGAGCTGCAAATTCCACAATCAAAGGTGAACGTTTTCTGTGTCATTTCAGCCAATAAAGTTTTTGGTCCCTTTTTCTTCGAAGGTGCTACTGTAACTGGACTACAGTATCTGGAGATGTTAGAGAATTGGCTGTTCCCTCACCTCGAACAAGAAGCACAACAATTCATATTTCAGCAGGATGGAGTGCCACCACATTGGCACTTATCTGGCCGTAACTACCTGAACGTCAACTACCCGAGGCGATGGATCAGCCGCCAGGCAGCCCGTGACAGAGCACTTCATCACTGGCCTCCAAGAAGCCCTGATCTTACCCCCTGCGATTTTTCTTATGGGGGTATGTTAAGGATATGGTGTTTCGGCCACCTCTCCCAGCCACCATTGATGATTTGAAACGAGAAATAACAGCAGCTATCCAAATTGTTACGCCTGATATGCTACAGAGAGTGTGGAACAAGTTGGAGTATCGGGTTGATATTGCTTGAGTGTCTGGAGGGGGCCATATTGAACATCTCTGAACTTGTTTTTGAGTGAAAAAAAAACCTTTTTAAATACTCTTTGTAATGATGTATAACAGAAGGTTATATTATGTTTCTTTCATTAAATACACATTTTTAAAGTTGTGGTGTTCTTTTTGAATCACCCTGTACTTTAGTATTCTGCTAAATACTCCTTCATAGAGTCCTTTGTCATCAGTGATTTAATTATTGACCCAATCTCTCCCTTATCACTATCACAGACGAGTATTTCAGATATCAGTCTCGGAAGACCAGTTTCCAAGAGATCTGTGTGAATCCCTGTAGAAACTAATGTTTTATTTAATTCACCAACTGTGTTCAGAAAGTGATTGTTAAATACTGTACATATATCTGACTTATCAGTAACAGAAACATTTTTACTATGTACTGACTTTATATCCTCAACCTCATGCTGCTGACCAGACACTTTCTTCATGACTGACCATATGGTTTTAATTTTATTCTCTGAATTAGCTATTCTATTTGTGTACGACATGCTCTTTGCCTTCCTAAGAATATTTTTAAGTATCTTACAGTACTGTTTGTAATGGAATACTGTAGCTCGATTGTGACTACTTTTAACATTTTCGTTAATAATTCCCAGTTTTTTCTACATGATATCCTTATCCCACTAGTCAACCACCCAGGTTACATTTTACTGCTAGAACCTTGTTTCGTATGTCCTAATGACCAAAGACCAAAGACCATGAGTAATGTGTTAAGTAAAGTGTTATATTTGTCATCTATGTTGTCAGCACTACAAACATCCTGCCACTCCTGTTCCGTAACAAGGTTAACAAAACTCTATTGCTGCTGGATTAGCTTTACTATGTAGTTCGTAAATGCCATTTGCTTGAGTACAAAAATATTTTAGTGTTAAGATTTATGCTTCATGGTCTGAAAGACCATTCACTCTTTTACTGATAGAATGTCAATCTAGTAATGAAGAATGAATAAAAATATATTCAGTAATTGTGTTAATGTTCCTCTGCACCATGGTTGGAAAAAATACAGGATGCATCATGTCGTGAATTTAGGGGAGCTTCCAGCATCCTTTTTCTTGCACAATAACATACAAAACTAATATTGAAGTCACACATAAAACTAAGTTTTGGTGCTTCCTATAAAATGAACCAAGACCCGTTTCTAGCTTGAGTGGAAATAGTCTGAAATCAGAGTTAGGCTACGTATAAATAACTGTAAATAACTAAAATTAAAGTTTAGTGTCACTTAATTTATCTGCCCACAACATTCAAATACCTGTTCAGTACAGTACTGTGATACATCTATGGACTCAACTGGAGTGCTGTTTCTTACATACTTGGTCACTCCCCCACTCCATAAAGAACTCCTTGAAAAACAGCCAGCTAATCTGTATCCTGGTAAAGGAAGCCTCTAAACTATCACATTATTTAAGTGGTACTCTGATACACCAGTAATGTCAGAGTCAACACCTACAAGCAGTTTGCTAACTTTACCTCTAATACCTGCTATATTGTGATAAAATATGCTAATTCCTTCACCACTTGGATACCTGATCTTCTTTGTATGTGGTTCGTTTTTTAGAGAAGCTTTCCTTAAACAGGGATACCTGTCAGCTGACTTCAATCTAAAGATGGTGCAGCTGTAACACCAACTACTTCAGGAATTTCCCCATGAGTGATCCCACCGCTGCCCACTACACTGTCATCTATAAGCTTTGCCAACCTCCCCTTCCCATACCTATTGAGTTGCAGACCATGCCTAATGAAATCCAATATGATGATAGACAATACGGTACAATATTTTCCTATACACTTATCTGATCTAATGACCATGGCCTGATACTGCAGACAGTATTATCCAGCTGGGTTGCACTGTGCTGCGCTATGCGTCTGAGTCCTTGGCCATCTCTACATCCCTCAAGCTACACTATTGATTTTGTAAGCTTTATGACACCGTCTTTTTAAACGTTTTTTTTTTTTTTTCTGTTTTGTTATTCGATAGTGGTTTTCTAGTGATCCTAAAATTCGCCTGTCCGGGGCAGTGGATAGAAGATTCTAATTTACTTTGAACCATACTTCTGTCTGTACTTTTTCCCATGCTCTACAAGTATGTGTTATAGTTCACAAGACAATGGTTTCAACTGATAGGATGCCTGAGACCATCATGAGACAACAAGGAATCATCAATTTGGTAACAGAAGAACGTATTGGGGATAAAAATTGTAGAGGGAGACCAAGGCTTGAAATACAGTTAGCCAGTTCATTTGAACGTAGATTGTGGTAGTTATGCAGAGATGAGGATGCTTGCACAGAATATACTAGCTTGGACAGCTTAGCGTTGGAGAACAACAACAACACCATGTATTACAGACACCAAATCATTTGCAAATAACCCCCCTTTTTTCAGACTAATCATCGGATTTCCTGTAGTAATAACAATTTCTCGTTGCTCATTGATGAGTATGATTTTTAATGCATATACTGTTCTGTATAGTTTTCAGATTTTCTACTTTATTGTTCTCATATTTTATAATTTGTTTTATAAACACAATCATTGTTCTTTTACAGTATTATTCCCATCTAAAAGTATTGATCAGCCATTTGGAGGGCAGTCAACAATAAGTGAAGTGAATTTTGGCTTTGTGTATATAGCACATCCAAGAGCAGTTACAAACTTGTCCTGGCGAAAAACCAGCAAATTTATGCCAAAGTGAGTGCTTAAAGATTTTTTTAAAAAAGATGTTACTAGTAATAATTTAATTATTATAGTTTTTTTGCAAAGCCGTGTACAGTCTTCATAGGAAATGATAATCCCATCTGATGCAGGGTTACTCGTGATTTGATGAATTACTGCTGTCTTTGAGATTACATGATAAGTGCAAGACATTTTTGATTTTATCATTGTCGAATGTTGCACTACAGGAATCTAAGTACAGAAGGGTACTCCATTTTCTGTGGATAGTGCAGGTGAGGAAGTTGTTTAAAATGATACAAAAGAGCTTTCATCAGCATGATTGATTTTTTATGTACTTCTGAAAGTTTGCATTTCTAGTTTACACACAATATTTCAACAACTGACCAAGTCATCTCCTTCTAGTGTTGCAAATACACATAGCAGCACAATTTGCAGCACCTTAAGAAATTGACTTGGTCACTTGTGAATAAAATGGAAACACCCAGAAGTACACCATTAATACACAATTAGTTTTTATTGCACTAAAAGGACCAGTAGATGTCATTGCATGAGATTAATGGAAGTGAAATCAGACAAGAGTACATTTTTAAATCATTAGATGATGTGTGTGGGTGGAGGTTTAGCTTAATATCTCTTCACAGGTGATGAAAATGTTGTAACACAGCGTAACTGAGACTTTCTCTTATTAAATTAAAAATATTATTTTTATGTAGAGCACATTTAGAACCAATTAGCAGATTTTACAATAATAAGCAATCTTTCTAGGGTTCCCTAGAACCCCTTATAGGGTCACTTCGTTTTGTTTTTCTGGAGGGATAAAGGTTTCAAATTGAAATTTCCATCAAATACTAAGGTCTAAGATTTCTTGGCGGTGTAAATAATTTAAGCTTCTAAATCAGTACATTCAAAAAATGCTGCCATACATGTTGCATATTTCGACACGCACAGACTCACTCCACAAACCCTACATACAAACCTACACAGGGTGAACATTAGTAAAACTGACAAACTTAGGGATGGTTTCCTGGCTAGAAATGGAGGAAAAAAGATCCTGTGTACATGTGTCCAGAAATGGACAGTGTGCATGCAACGATAACAAATCATCCCAGAACAGTACAGGGCTGCATGGCATACACCTCACAACAGATGTTCAAAGTGGCCTCCATGGGGTGCAGATAATTGTACTTTGGCTTACATCATGTTGGTAGGCCATATGCCTGGAGCTTGAATTTTGTTTCGTCTCATTATCCTGTTCAATGCAGTCTACCAAATCTGGTTTAAGCACAGTCGGCCTCCTCCCCGCATGTTCGTCTGTCTGAAAGGACCTGTAATCACACAAACCCCCAAAATGGGCTTGAAATGTTGCATGATATGATTGATGTCTGTGAGGGTACTTGCTTTGGTTCAGCTGTGTTGCCTGTCTACCATTTCCATCTGCTTGGTCATACCCAGACACCATCTTGGTTTGTTCCTGTGTTGAATACTGGACTATTCCACTGCTTATAGTACACTGCGACAATTACGCAGCGTGCAACACACAAGGAACATGGGGCACGTGGTCAGAGGAACTGTCATTTGTCAATGCCATCTGCTGTGGCAGTGATCCATTTCTGGACCCATGTTCATATGCCTTTTTTTTTTTTCCCCTCCATCAATAATCCGTCCCTGCAGTGTGTCAGTTTTATTGATGTTCCCCCTGTATACATGTCATGCCTGGTAGGCTAGCGGTAAATCCTGTTCCTGGAAACTGAGATATTGCAGGATTTAATCTTGGTTGGACCATGGATTTTTGTTTTAATTTTAATCTAGCCATCACCGCTCATTATTGTGAAGAGTTACTAGAAATGAAACCTGGTTTGGATTCCATGTTTGTTAAACTGTAGGTCTCCCTTCCCCGGTTGGATATATGGAGTAGGTTAACTACACACAAGTCGCTGCAGCAGCGTCAAATAGAAAGATTTGCATAAAGCAATTGAGCCACACAAAATTATTATTATTCTTTCTTTCTTTCTTTCTTTCTTTTCTCAGACGTTATGTTTGGTCAAAAATGGAAAGTGACGCGGACCTTGATCAAGCGTGACTTCCTTTTAACTGTATAGTATATGTTATATTGCATTTAGGAACTTTCGGGTAATTGAACATGTATCAATAATTACGGGTTTCTGTAGTTGTATATATAAGTTTGGATGTAGCTGTATTGCATTGATGTACTGGTGGATATTGTGTGGTATGACTCCTGTAGTTGATAGTATAATTGGTATAATGTCAACTTTATCCTGATGCCACATGTCCTTGACTTCCGCAGCCAGTTGGATGTATTTTTCAATTTTTTCTCCTGTTTCCATTTGTATATTTGTTGTATTGGGTATGGATATTTCGATTAGTTGTGTTAATTTCTTCTTTTTATTGGTGAGTATGATGTCAGGTTTGTTATGTGGTGTTGTTTTATCTGTTATAATGGTTCTGTTCCAGTGTAATTTGTATTCATCATTCTCCAGTGCATTTTGTGGTTCATACTTGTATGTGGGAACATGTTGTTTTATAAGTTTATGTTGTAAGGCAAGCTGTTGATGTATTATTTTTGCTACATTGTCATATCTTCTGGGGTATTCTGTATTTGCTAGTATTATACACCCGCTTGTGATGTGATCCACTGTTTCTATTTGTTGTTTGCAAAGTCTGCATTTATCTGTTGTGGTATTGGGATCTTTAATAATGTTGTTGTTGTGGTCTTCAGTCCTGAGACTGGTTTGATGCAGCTCTCCATGATAATCTATCCTGTGCAAGCTTCTATATCTCCCAGTACCTACTGCAACCTACATTCTTCTGAATCTGCTTAGTGTATTCATCTCTTGGTCTCCCCCTATGATTTTTACCCTCCACGCTGCCCTCCAATACTAAATTGGTGATCCCTTGATGCCTCAGAACATGTCCTACCAACCGATCCCTTCTTCTGGTCAAGTTGTGCCACAAACTTCTCTTCTCCCCAATCCTATTCAATACTTCCTCATTAGTTATGTGATCTACCCATCTAATCTTCAGCATTCTTCTGTAGCACCACATTTCGAAAGCTTCTATTCTCTTCTTGTCCAAACTATTTACCGTCCATGTTTCACTTCCATACATGGCTACACTCCATACAAATACTTTCAGAAATGACTTCCTGACACTTAAATCTATACTCGATGTTAACAAATTTCTCTTCTTCAGAAACGCTTACCTTGCCATTGCCAGTCTACATTTGATATCCTCTCTGCTTCGACCATCATCAGTTATTTTGCTCCCCAAATAGCAAAACTCCTTTACTACTTTAAGTGTCTCATTTCCTAATCTATTTCCCTCAGCATCACCCGACTTAATTCGATTACATTCCATTATCCTCGTTTTGCTTTTGTTGATGTTCATCTTATATCCTCCCTTCAAGATACCATCCATTCCATTCAACTGCTCTTCCAAGTCCTTTGCTCTTCCAAGTCCAAGTCTGCATTTATCTGTTGTGGTATTGGGATCTTTAATAATGTTGTTGTTGTGGTCTTCAGTCCTGAGACTGGTTTGATGCAGCTCTCCATGATAATCTATCCTGTGCAAACCTCAAAGTTTTTATTTCTTCTCCATGGATTTTAATACCTACCCCGAATTTTTCTTTTGTTTCCTTTACTGCTTGCTCAATATACAGATTGAATAACATCGGGGAGAGGCTACAACCCTGTCTTACTCCCTTCCCTACCACTGCTTCCCTTTCATGTCCCTCGACTCTTGTAATTGCCATCAGGTTTCTGTACAAATTGTAAATAGCCTTTTGCTCCCTGTATTTAACCCCTGCCACGTTTAGAATTTGAAAGAGAGTATTCCAGTCAACATTGTCAAAAGCTTTCTCTAAGTCTACAAATGCTAGAAACGTAGGTTTGCCTTTCCTTGATCTTTCTTCTAAGATAAGTCGTAAGGTCAGTATTGCCTCACGTGTTCCAGTATTTCTACGGAATCCAAACTGATCTTCCCCGAGGTCAGCTTCTACTAGTTTTTCCATTCGTCTGTAAAGAATTCGTGTTAGTATTTTGCAGCTGTGGCTTATTAAACTGATTGTTCAGCAATTTTCACATCTGTCAACACCTGCTTTCTTTGGGATTGGAATTATTATATTCTTCTTGAAGTCTGTGGGTATTTCGCCTGTTTCATACATCTTGCTCACCAGATGGTAGAGTTTTGTCAGGACTGGCTCTCCCAAGGCCGTCAGTAGTTCCAATGGAATGTTGTCTACTCCGGGGGCCTTGTTTCGACTTAGGTCTTTCTGTGCTCTGTCAAACTCTTCACGCAGTATCGTATCTCCCATTTCATCTTCATCTACATCCTCTTCCATTTCCATAATATTGCCCTCAAGTGCATCGCCCTTGTATAGACCCTCTATATACTCCTTCCACCTTTCTGCTTTCCCTTCTTTGCTTAGAACTGGGTTTCCATCTGAGCTCTTGATGTTCATACAAGTGGTTCTCTTATCTCCAAAAGTCTCTTTAATTTTCCTGTAGGCAGTATCTATCTTACCCCTAGTGAGATACACCTCTACATCCTTACATTTGTCCTCTAGCCATCCCTGCTTAGCCATTTTGCACTTCCTGACGATCTCATTTTTGAGACGTTTGTATTCCTTTTTGCCTGCTTCATTTTTATATTTTCTCCTTTCATCAATTAAATTCAATATTTCTTCTGTTACCCAAGGATTTCTACTAGCCCTCGTCTTTTTACCTACTTGATCCTCTGCTGCCTTCACTACTTCATCCCTCAAAGCTACCCATTCTTCTTCTACTGTATTTCTTTCCCCCATGCCTGTCAATTGTTCCCTTATGCTCTCCCTGAAACTCTGTACAACCTTTGGTTCTTTCAGTTTATCCAGGTCCCATCTCCTTAAGTTCCCTCTTTTTTGCAGTTTCTTCAGTTTTAATCTACAGGTCATAACCAATGGATTGTGATCAGAGTCCACATCTGCCCCTGGAAATGTCTTACAATTTAAAACCTGGTTCCTAAATCTCTGTCTTACCATTATATAATCTATCTGATACCTTTTAGTGTCTTCTATCATGATTCTTAAACCAAGTGTTAGCTATGATTAAGTTGTGCTCTGTGCAAAATTCTACCAGGCGGCTTCCTCTTTCATTTCTTAGCCCCAATCCATATTCACCTACTACGTTTCCTTCTCTCCCTTTTCCTACACTCGAATTTCAGTCACCCATGACTATTAAATTTTCGTCTCCCTTCACTGTCTGAATAATTTCTTTTATTTCATAGTACATTTCTTCAATTTCTTCGTCATCTGCAGAGCTAGTTGGCATATAAACTTGTACTACTGTAGTAGGTATGGGCTTCGTATCTATCTTGGCCACAATAATGCATTCACTATGCTGTTTGTAGTAGCTTACCCGCATTCCTATTTTCCTATTCATTATTAAACCTACTCCTGCATTACCCCTATTTGACTTTGTGTTTATAACCCTGTAGTCACCTGACCAGAAGTCTTGTTCCTCCTGCCACCGAACTTCACTAATTCCCACTATATCTAACTTTAACCTATCCATTTCCCTTTTTAAATTTTCTAACCTACCTGCCCGATTAAGGGATCTGACATTCCACGCTCTGATCCGTAGAACGCCAGTTTTATTTCTGCTGATAACGACATCCTCGTGAGTAGTCCCCGCCCAGAGATCTGAATAGGGGACTATTTTACCTCCGGAATATTTTACCCAAGAGGACGCCATCATCATTTAATCATACAGTAAAGCTGCATGCCCTCGGGAAAAATTACGGCCGTAGTTTCCCCTTGCTTTGAGCCGTTCGCAGTACCAGCACAGCAAGGCCGTTTTGGTTATTGTTACAAGGCCAGATCAGTCAGTCATCCAGACTGTTGCCCTTGCAACTACTGAAAAGGCTGCTGCCCCTCTTCAGGAACCACACGTTTGTCTGGCCTCTCAACAGATACCCCTCCGTTGTGGTTGTACCTACGGTACGGCTATCTGTATCGCTGAGGCACGCAAGCCTCCCCACCAACGGCAAGGTCCATGGTTCATGGGGGGTCTTTAATAATATGCTTACTGTAATATCTGGTGTTTATTGTTTGATCCTGTATTGCAATCATGAATCCTTCCGTCTCATTATTATTATTATTATTATTATTATTATTATTATTATTAGTTCTTTCATTTTATCATTACTTTTTTTCTTTTGGCTGAGCTTCTTTTTTATATATGAGAGTGCTGTTATATCTGTACAAGATGTGTGTTCACTGTAACTGCAGAATTCATTCATCTGATATACACAAAATAGTGTTTGTCTGGGCTATATCACAGTGCAGTGAATATTGGTTTGTTTGTTGCGTTATTAGTGTGATACAATGTTGGCATTGTCATGGAGATGCAACATAGAACTTATTGGTGCACCAATGAATTTTTTGTGATTTAACAGCTTGGATTCAGAAAAGCAGCTTACAGTAGTAGGGAATCTTAACAGTACATCCTTAGAGAAAATTGACAAGCAGAGTGCTTCAGCACTTCCAGAACACTATGGTGAAGACCTTGCTAGTATATGCCCGGCCATGGTTTTCACTGTGTGCACTCCGTATTGTTCCCTTATTGTCAAGTAATGTACTAATGCACCCACATCACATTACACAATGATTATTATTTGTACAAGTACAAGCAATTTCAACCTGTACAGCTTTGTGCCCTTCATTCAGGTCCTGGAACACAAAAGACACACTTGTCCAGTTTCCATATGTATATAGATTGATTGATAACCTTAAAAATTCCATGTGATCTGAAAAACACTAACTCAGTGATCACTTTCAATGTGGTTTTGAATAGTCTCAATGTTCTACATTGTGGTGCATATGTAGGGGTACCGTGCATGGGCCATCTTTTCAACACACTCATAATTTCTGTGTAAATCTTGAAATTAACTCTTCATATAGAGCCACAAGGCATTATTTCTCAGAAATGTGGGCATAACTGCAGTATGTTCTATCAATTCCACTTTATCTGAAGTTGATACTAACATAGTAACCTTCAACACTAGTTTTTATGAAAACTCCTCCCAAAGGAGTTGCTTTTGAGTGTTTGTCACAAAATATGCTGAAGCTCAGTGGAATCGGTGGGCCACAGGGTCAAGCCTTTCATCTAGAGTAAAACAACAACTGGAAATGAACTGTTGCAATAGATATTATATTCAGGTGGGATTCTTAAAGTGTCAATACACGAAGAGAGCACAGAATTACGGCACGAACTTCTATTCATGTGGTTCAGTGACACGTCCAATAATTTACCTAACATGTGAGGTGGTATGAAGGTACATAATGTGTACAAAATAGCTGCCAACATTGTTTACAAAGGTTTACAGACAGGTTATGCCTGGTTTCCAAATCTCAAATTATGCTGGAAAAATGGTGAGCTTCATATAGTATTGCAAAAAATGTGGCAGCTTAAATATAATTTCTATGGAATCAGACCAAGTGTTTGTATGAAATAAACCAGCTTGTTAGAAAAACCAGTTTGGAGTTTAGAAGAGTTGCTTGGGAAGAGTATTTTGATTAGGAGGCAACCATTGTGGTTGTACTACAAGGAACAGTTGTATATACTTATTTCAAACTGTGCCCTGAATGAAATGGCAGAAGCTCCTGTGGTTCTGTCTGACACCAATAATCGAGACTTCTAGGAATCATGGACACCATCACACACATTTTTGACGAAGTTCCAGAAATACAGTCAAACAGCCATTGACCAAAGAATCTGAGAGTAACACCTATAGAATGTACTCTGAATCATAAATTTTCCATAAGAAGTTGTAATTTGTTTGTGCACTGTGTGTATCCTGACAGTCTTGGAAAATGATCTGTCCTTTGGTTGACAGTGAGTGAGGGGAATTTACTTTTTACTTGCTCCTTGTGCCTGTGCGTATTGATTATATGTTTTCTAAGCAGTCCAACAGAAAAACATTTGGCCACGAGTCACATATCACTTAAACCAGTATGTAAAATGAGATCTGGATCAATATTGTTTATGTGATCTTATAAGGTGGTATATATAGTCATAATCAAAGTAAAAAGAGATAATGGTGGGGAGGGGGGGGGGGGCAGGTGAAAGTTAGCGATATTTGTGACAAAAGGGGACTGTACACTTACTAGCTATCGAAATAAGAATAACGGGAATTACCTACAAATCTGACAGTAATTTCGGTACAGGGAGAGTGAGAGGACATTGCTGGAAGCCTTAGCACTTCAATCATTGTCATGCTCCAACTTTGGGCCTGTTGTGTTGCTTCCTACAGTGTAGTTTATATACCAACTGTAATTATACATTTACCTGAAATTGCAGCAATTAAAATGTGATTGTTCAATCTTGTTGCGAACACCAACAGCTGCTTTGTGGTATATATTTACTTGTATGTTTATTCTTCTGGACATGTTCAGGCATTACCCATTTACACATGGCAGAGAAAACAATGCAATCATTTCAAATGTTTTGCATATGTATATCTATCTGAATTTGAACATGATGGATTTGTAGTAGCAGTTGTAAGAATGCACTGTTTTGTGCGTCTTACGTGAAAATGGATAGTGCCCAAAACATACCAGAATCAATAATTAAATAATAGAGGAAGGTTTCTATGTTGTCCAAGGGTGACTTTTTTGTGGTGTTTCGAATGTGTTGATTGTTAAAGATTATGCATATGAAGAGGGAGTTGTGGGTGAGTAAAACATTTTACACAAAGTATTTTGTATCTAGAACTTCAGAGTTTACAGTTCTACACAGAAGAAATGCAATTCCACAAAGATAGAGCCTCAGTCTACTAAGTAAGTTGTTTGAAAACTATTCTCCCAATATTTAACATCACATATTGGGATTATGCCTGCCCCTCACACTCACTAGATGTTTCTGTATCTGATTTTTTTTTTTTTTTTTTTTTTTTTCAAATAGAAAATGTACATTTGCAGAGCCTGATACTGTGAACAAGCTGAAAGTTTCAATTTGTAAAGTAATTGCACCTGCATTGAAATGTACTGTCAGGTGTGAGATAAGACTTGGAAAAGTAAGAAATACGTGCTTTGTTGATGATGGAGGAGGATATTTATATGATATTATTTTGGTTTTATAAATTGGATGTACATTGAAAATAAACCAAGTTATACAGTAAGTTAAAACAAATTTTCCCCATCTCTCTATGGGTTATATGCACAAATTTATTTTCAGTCATTTTCCTATGTAACTGCCAACAGCATTTACTATTTTAATTTATCTTCTGGGGGTGTACATGCCTCCGAACAACCAATAAATCCGGGAAAAAGCCAGGAATTTTTTCACCTTGAAGAAAACTGGAAAAAATCCAGGAATTTGTTAAAATTCTGGGAATTTTTCATTGTTTTTGCTTTTCAGTTAAACTTTTTTATTGTGACTGGTGAAAACTGATACTCTAACAAAGAATATTACTGTTTCCCATTGTTGTTGTTGTTGTTGTTGTGGTCTTCAGTCCTGAGACTGGTTTGATGCAGCTCTCCATGCTACTCTATCCTGTGCAAGCTTCTTCATCTCCCAGTACTTCTGAATCTGCTTAGTGTATTCATCTCTGGGTGTCCCCCTACGATTTTTACCCTCCACGCTGCCCTCCAATACTAAATTGGTGATCCCTTGATGCCTCAGAACATGTCCTACCAACCGATCCTTTCTTCTGGTCAAGTTGCGCCACAAAGTTCTCTTCTCCCCAATCCTATTCAATACTTCCTCATTAGTTATGTGATCTACCCATCTAATCTTCAGCATTCTTCTGTAGCACCACATTTCGAAAGCTTCTATTCTCTTCTTGTCCAAACTATTTACCGTCCATGTTTCACTTCCATACATGGCTACACTCCATACAAATACTTTCAGAAATGACTTCCTGACACTTAAATCTATACTCGATGTTAACAAATTTCTCTTCTTCAGAAACGCTTTCATTGCCATTTCCAGTCTACATTTTATATCCTCTCTACTTCGACCATCATCAGTTATTTTGCTCCCCAAATAGCAAAACTCCTTTACTACTTTAAGTGTCTCATTTTTTAATCTAATACCCTCAACATCACCCGACTTAATTCAACTACATTCCATTATTCTCGTTTTGTTTTTGTTGATGTTCATCTTATATCCTCCCTTCAAGACACCATCCATTCCGTTCAACTGCTCTTCCAAGTCCTTTGCTGTCTCTGACAGAATTACAATGTCATCGGCGAACCTCAAAGTTTTTATTTCTTCTCCATGGATTTTAATACCTACCCCGAATTTTTCTTTTGTTTCCTTTACTGCTTGCTCAATATACAGATTGAATAACATCGGGGAGAGGCTACAACCCTGTCTTACTCCCTTCCCAACCACTGCTTCCCTTTCATGTCCATCGACTATTGTAACTGCCATCTGGTTTCTGTACAAATTGTAAATAGCCTTTCGCTCCCTGTATTTTACCCCTGCCACCTTTAGAATTTGAAAGAGAGTATTCCAGTCAACATTGTCAAAAGCTTTCTCTAAGTCTACAAATGCTAGAAACGTTACTGCAGAATAATACTGTAGCAAGAAAACATAAACGAGAGAAAAATAAATACATAAACAAGTATTAAAACTTAAGTTGTAAAGGAAATGCGCCATTTACAACCAACAACAAAATGTGTCAAAGGCATTAGGACAAAGACTATGTAATACTCCGTAACAACAAACTGCTACTGATGAGCATGATGTCGCAACTGTTTACATTAGGTTCGTTTGAGCAGTTACCAGCGGGCACTGAGCTTAAGCAGTTGAGTCACGTATGAACAGTGCCTTCTTCCATTTCTGGCTACTTGAAGTGGGTTTGTTAGGTGTATCGGCAGTAGCAACAAGCAGCCAGATGCTGCCCGGAAAAAATTTTCTGGCACCCCCAAGATGCCAGTTTGCCTATGTGCAGAGCAGTGTGGGGTGCATTGATGAGAGGGGGTAGTCCCTACAGTATCCATGTTTATGTTTAGTGATTTTTGCTGTTTTCTTCCTTGTTTCCAGCTCTCCCATCAAAGGAAAACAAAATAGATTTCTGTGGCCGGGAGCTATGAAGTGAATTGAAATACATTCACATAGTTACGGAAGGCTAAAATATGTTATTAGTTTCAGTTTCATGATTTTATTTTATTTCCACATTTTTGGCAGCCAAGCATTAATCGCCTTGCAGATCAATGAAGTTATTTTTGTCAGTTTGCTAAAGAAATTTTGATTTTATTAAGCTTTTCTGCTGAGGCAATCAATTAATTTGAAATGAAGTGTTTCATTCCACCCTATTGGTTAGTTTTGACTGTTCATTGCATTTAAGGTGCACGTTTTCATCTTCTGGCATGTGTGGCATTATGTCATAATGAATAACTAAACACTAGATAATACAGTACTGGTACTCCAAGAAAATTTACATCCCAAAAACCACACTGAAAAGCTTAGTATCAGGTTGGGGCCTACTTCATTGTGAATCTGGACATACAAATGTGCACTTTAAGCTGAATTATGCATTTTAGTATCATTTACGAAATTCTGATCCTCTTGTAGTATCCTCAGATGTCTTGTTTCTTTTATGGCATAATGTAAAATCTACTAATGCTTAATACATATGAGCATATGAGTCTCCTATGTCATTGTAGCTGCACATGCGCAGTAAGGCCTATTTTCTGGCATCTAACCGGTTGTGGGAAAATATTGCAAATGTTGGTTTGAAAAGTGTTACTTTCAAAGTGAATTTCATTTTATGCGAGGTGGTTACATGTGAGAATTTGTGATGAATTTCTTAAATCACTATGTGTTTGACTCTCATTCAAAACTTCACACCTTGGGGACCTGCCACTTAGAATAATTTGGAGCCCAGAAGACCAGGCATTTACGTCACTATCTAAAATTTTGTTGGTACATTTGCGTGATATATCTTAAAGTGTAACACACCAAAAAAAAGAAGAAGACCAATATTATGTGTAAAAGCTTAGCTGTTCTACACTATGTATATTAATTTAAATCATTAACTTTTCCTATTTGTGTGTTTGCACTACGTAACAGTGATGTTGCTATTGGCTGACTACATAAAGTGTCCTATGCTCTGAATATCTGTTGTCATTAGCTGGTGAGATCATGTGATATGAGCCGTGATTGGCTTACAAAAGTGCAGTACAGTCTTTCTTTCAATGCTTTGGAAACTATTGAGTGTAAATGTTGCTGCACATCAAAGATCGTTCCAAAGCATGTGCCCCCACCCCCCCCCCCCCCCCCCCCCACCCCCCACCCCCCTCCACCCCCTCCCAAGGTTTCATTTTCTAAAGTGCCAGGCAGTTCTACACTGGTCACTGGTGCAAAACACCTTGACCATTCGAAGAGTTCATAAGTTTTACAATTCCAAGAGAAAGTATGCTGTCACTTAACACGGAAAAAAGTGTTATTTCACCAGGGAAAAAGTGTTTTTATAACTGAAAAATCTGGGAATTTTCTTCCTTGTCCACATTTACACCCTGTCATAGCAAGTGGTGACCCTGTTAAGAAATTAATCATGTGTAGCACTTGTGATTGCACTGGTTATAGGAAAAGAGACTATGTGGCAAACGATGATATGACCTTATGCAATGAAGTTTTGTTTTCTTTATAGATTTTTTAAAAATCTGAATTAGTTGTTGAAGTGCTTAACTGATTTAATTTTATTTTATATAACTCATTTATGTTCATCAGTTTAGGAAGCCATATAAAATACCATTGTGTATTTAGTTTAAAAATCTTCCTAACACACTGAAAACTGGCCACTTAAAGGAATATTCAGCCAAGAAGACCATCCATTTATCCCATTATTTAAAGCATTACTGGCACATATGTAATTGGTATATCTTCAAAGGTAATACATACTAAAAAGGACCATGCTTCAAGATTAATTTTTCATGTTAACTTTAGTTCTGTGATAGATCGCAAATTTCAAAATTATTGAACAATTTCTTGCTCACTCAACAAACATGTGTATTAATAGCAGAATTAAAGCAAAATATGAAACCTAATGAGTACATGCACAAAATTACATCAGTGCTGTCATTTAATGGTACAGCGATTTGCGACAGCCGCTGTTACATTCACTAACGTTTCTTTTGATATGATTCAAAAAATTGTCAACAGAAGGCACCACCTGTTAAGGGACAGGTAGTGAGGTGTCTGTACAGTGTTCTCACATGAAGTGAGTCCAATTTTTGAGTGTCAGGTGACTTGTGCATCGAGGAAACAGCAGCCCAAGCTGTACTCGGGCACAGCCCTTTGTACACAGTCATATGGTATGGTCCGAGCTGTGGTTGGGCTCAAGCTCAAAAGTGTTAGCAGTGCGTTGTTAGCACAGACCCAGATGATATTAGAGAAAGGATATTTTCACCATAATAATGGTTTAGTTGTCAGAATAACACTAGAACATCTCGTTAGGTGAGGTATGTGAGAGACCTACATACTCAGAGACATTGGAAGTTATTCCATACAAACTGCAAGATTAGTATATTAACAGATTAAGCTTATGTACAGATTATTGACAAATCTCAGGTTTGATAGTTTTAATTCAGGGAAGACACGGGGATACTGCCCAAATGTCCCATGAAAAGCTGGTGTGAACAAAAGCCATATTGGTTCTTAAATTGCTGTCTCTTGATTTAGTATGTTTTAAGCTTATGTTCTTAAGTAGACAACATTGTTTCATGTTCTTATTGCAATTCCTTCTTTCAGAGGTTCGGTGTCCAACATGTTGGTGACATCATGTCGTGACAATATCTGTCGTCTGTGGGTAGAAACGGTTTTGCCAGATGATGGCTTGGTTAATATGAACCAATTTGACCCCTTAGCAACACAGAATCCTAAATTTCGAACTCATCGCCACAAGCACAGATTTATGCAGCGACTGAAGCACATGAAGTAAGTTTTTGAGGAATACTTTTGTCTTCCACATCACAAATAATTTGTGTATACATTTTTCCTGTTTACAACTTGAAAACAGTAAAAAGCCCTATAGCTGTCACATAAGATAGTTAAGGAGGCTATTGAGTGCAGCTGTTTATCAGCCTGCGACTCAGAGATGCATAGTTTTTAGGAATAGGATCAGGTATAAGTAAAGATGTGGTAAAAAAATCATACTTTAGTTGGTAATAATCATACTTCAGTTAACAGCCACTGCACAGTGATTAAAAGGACCGCACTGAACACAATTACAAATGAATTATCATTTCTTTCATCACAACATAAAGCAAATTCAATGGTCAGTTTTTAATCAAATTTGTTTCATTGTTAATATTTGCAGTTATATACATGGTAAACAATTCAGATTGAAAGTATTTACTCACAAATATGTAGGAACGTACGTATGAAGCATCAGTACTCAAGTAACACTGTTTTCAAACTGACAACTTTGTGTTTTTTGTGAAGTTATTTTTAAGTGATTTTATTTTAGCATTTCTGTCATATTACTGGAATATTTGTTTCAGTGTCCCCTGACTTTGGTGTTAATTCTGACTCATTCAAATGGTGGTTTAATACAGTTTTTCAGCACTGAAGTTGGTTTAAGCCCATAAGTTGATTGTTAAATTGAATGCTTAACGGTAGTTAATCCTATTTAAGTTCTTATGTAATAGTATGACAACATTACTGCTTGTTACACAGCACCACAAAATTTGATTTGTTTACTATGTACAGGACATGTTTCCATATAAGAAGGCATGCAAAGAATCAGCAGGCACAGGGCTTATATGTTGGTTCTGCCATTCCCACACTACCTTCTACATACAGTGTGCATGACTTCCATAGTTATGGATATCATGGTACAGGTGTTACTCCTGGCCTTCATTTTCACCTTGCAGCAAGCATTAATGAGACTGGTAAGCTTTTATTAAAATGATCCTGAATAAGTTTGTATGTAATAATAAAAATTTTATTTTATTGTAGAATTTTTATAAACTTTTTTTTATTTACATGTAAACATATTTTGGTTCTACAAGTTTGCAGGAGTAGGTTTAATAATGAATAAAAAAATAGGAGTGCAGGTAAGCTACTACGAACAGCATAGTGAACGCATTATTGTGGCCAAGATAGACACGAAGCCCACGCCTACTACAGTAGTACAAGTTTATATGCCAACTAGCTCTGCAGATGATGAAGAAATTGATGAAATGTATGATGAGATAAAAGAAATTATTCAGATAGTGAAGGGAGACGAAAATTTAAGTCATGGGTGACTGGAATTTGAGAGTAGGAAAAGCGAGAGAAGGAAACATAGTAGGTGAATATGGATTAGGGGTAAGAAATGAAAGAGGAAGCCATCTGGTAGAATTCTGCACAGCGCGTAAACAATCATAGCTAACACTTGGTTCAAGAATCATGAAAGAAGGTTGTATACATGGAAGAACCCTGGAGACACTAAAAGGTATCAGATAGATTATATAATGGTAAGACAGAGATTTAGGAACCAGGTTTTAAATTGTAAGACATTTCCAGGGGCAGATGTGGACTCTGACCACAATCTATTGGTTATGAACTGTAGATTAAAACTGAAGAAACTGCAGAAGGGTGGGGATTTAAGGAGATGGGACCTTGATAAACTGACTAAACCAGAGGTTGTAAAGAGTTTCAGGCAGAGCATAAGGGAACAATTGACAGGAATGGGGGAAAGAAATACAGTAGAAGAAGAATGGGCAGCTCTGAGGGATGAAGTAGTGAAGGCAGCAGAGAATCAAGTAGGTAAAAAGATGAGGGCTAGTAGCAATCCTTGGGTAACAGAAGATATATTGAGTTTATTTGATGAAAGGAGAAAATATAAAAATGAAGCAGGCAAAAAGGAATACAAACGTCTCAGAAATGAGATCTACAGGAAGTGCAAGACTGCTAAGCAGGGATGGCTAGAGGACAAATGTAAGGATGTAGACGCTTATCTCACTAGGGGTAAGATAGATACTGCCTACGGGAAGATTAGAGAGACCTTTGGAGAAAAGATAACTGCTTGTATGAATATCAAGAGCTCAGATGGAAACCCAGTTCTAAGTAAAGCAGGGAAAGCAGAAAAGTGGAAGGAGTATATAGAGAGTCTATACAAGGGCAATGTACTAGAGGACACTATTATGGAAATGGAAGAGGATGTAAATGAAGATGAAATGGGAGATACGATACTGCGTGAAGAGTTTGACAGAGCACTGAAAGACCTGAGTCGAAACAAGGCCCCAGGAGTAGACAACATTCCATTAGAACTACTGACGGCCTTGGGTGTACGAGAGAGGCGAAATACCCTCAGACTTCAAGAAGAATACAATAATTCCAATCCCAAAGAAAGCAGGTTTTGACAGATGTGAAAATTATCGAACTATCAGTTTAATAAGTCACAGCTGCAAAATACTATCGCGAATTCTTTACAGACGAATGGAAAAACTGATAGAAGCTGACCTAGGGGAATATCAGTTTGGATTCCGTAGAAATGTTGGAACATGTGAGGCAATACTGACCTTACGCCTTATCTTAGAAGAAAGATTAAGGAAAGGTAAACCTACGTTTCTAGCATTTGTAGATTAGAGAAAACGTTTGACAATGTTGACTGGAATACTCTCTTTCAATTTCTAAAGGTGGCAGGGGTTAAATACAGGGAGCGAAAGGCTATTTACAATTTGTACAGCAACCAGATGGCAGTTATAAGAGAGTAGGGGCATGAAAGGGAAGCAGTGGTTTGGAAGGGAGTGAGACAGGGCTGTAGCCTCTCCCCAATGTTATTCAATCTGTATATTGAGCAAGCAATAAACGAAACAAAAGAAAAATTCGGAGTAGGAATTAAAATCCATGGAGAAGAAATAAAAGAAATAAAAACTTTGAGGTTCGCCGATGACATTGTAATTCTGTCAGAGACAGCAAAGGACTTGGAAGAGCAGTTGAACGGAATGGACAGTATCTTGAAAGGAGGATATAAGATGAACATCAAAAAAAGTAAAACGAGGATCATGGAATGTAGTCGAATTAAGTCGGGTGATGCTGAGGGAATTAGATTAGGAAATTAGACACTTAAAGTAGGAAAGGAGTTTTGCTGTTTGGGGAGCAAAATAACTGATGATGGTCGAAGTAGAGAGGATATAAAATGTATACTGGCAATGGCAAGGAAAATGTTTCTGAAGAAGAGAAATTTGTTAACATTGA
The DNA here is from genome assembly GCF_023864275.1 of Schistocerca cancellata. Taxonomy (NCBI): domain Eukaryota; kingdom Metazoa; phylum Arthropoda; class Insecta; order Orthoptera; family Acrididae; genus Schistocerca; species Schistocerca cancellata. The sequence continues at coordinate 140,915,063 of NC_064633.1, forward strand.
GTATAGATTTAAGTGTCAGGGAGTCGTTTCTGGAAGTATTTGTATGGAGTGTAGCCATGTATGGAAGTGAAACATGGACGATAAATAGTTTGGACAAGAAGAGAATAGAAACTTGTGAAATGTGGTGTTACAGAAGAATGCTGGAGATTAGATGGGTAGATCACGTAACTAATGAGGAAGTATTGAATAGAATAGGGGAGAAGAGGAGTTTGTGACTTGACAAGAAGGGGGGACCGGTTGGTAGGGCATATTCTGAGGCATCAAGGGATCACAAATTTAGTATTGGAGGGCAACGTGGAGGGTAAAAATCATAGAGGGAGACCAAGAGATGAATACAGTAAGCAGATTCAGAAGGATGTAGGTTGCAGTAAGTATTGGGAGATGAAGAAGCTTGCCCAGGATAGAGTATCATGGAGAGCTGCATCAAACCAGTCGCAGGACTGAAGACTACAACAACAACAACAACAACAACAACAAGTTTGCCTCATAAAATGTGAGAGGTTATTTAAAGTTCATGTGTGAGCATGTAATAATAATAATAATAATAATAATAATATTATTATAATGGACTTAAAGGTGACGCTGCAATGAACAGGAGCAACAATAAAAGAGCGAGTGGACACCATATGTTGCACAAAGAAGAATCAGATTGTAACAAAATTTCTATTATTTTTGTTTTAGTTACTGTAATATTTTTGTGGTTTCACATTATTTCATTTGTGTGTGTATGTGAAGGTGGGTGGGAGAGGGGGAGGGGGGTTGGGGGGCAAAGACATACTGAGTCATACTGCAGACTTTTGCTAGGGTTGAGACTAATAAAGTGGATTTGTATAAGCAGAGCAAAGCACCAAGTATGAAAAACTTTTGTTGTGAATGCATGTGATCTGTTAGAAAACCAGAATTATTTCCTGACCACTCAAAGGAATACTTGAATTTTTAGCTGGCCAATCAAGGCTGAAGATCACCAAGGAATAAGACGAGATGGAACTAATATTAAATGTACTCCATATTTGTAGAACAGTGCCTTAAAAGTTGTCAGGATGAGTATTGTCTGTCTTAACTCTGCATTTCTCATAAATTTTAGTTTTAAAGTAAACTATTGTGCGTGATACGGCCCTTTCTTTTGTCACACACTTTAAAAAAGTAACTAAAAGTTACTTTTCACAATGTGCCTCGACACACACACACACACACACACACACACACACACACACACACACACCTCCTCCTCCCCTTCCCCCTTCCCCCCCACCACCCACCCCACCTCAAAAATAATTTGCTAAACAACGTATTACTGGCATTTATTTCTTCCTGACTGCCTTGTGTCAATTTTGCTCCCAGGGTAGTGAATTTCTCATTTGTTCATGTCTCCATATTCTCTTTACCCCTACTCACTTCTTGTTACTGTCAGTAGCGCTTTGTCAGGTTTGTAGTGTTATTTCTTCCTGACTGCCTTGTGTCAATTTTGCTCCCAGAGTAGTGAATTTCTCATTTGTTCATGTCTCCATATTCCCTTTCCCCCTACTCACTTCTCGTTACTGTCAGTAGAGCTTTGTCAGGTTTGTAGTGTTATATTGGTTTCCTTGTTTCACAATCAGTCAATTACTGAGTTTCTGATAAGCACTTTAATTACTATATTGTATTGTGTAGGTTACATTTTCAAAGATACATAATTTTAGAATTAGGTGTAGCTTCTCCTAAGATATATCTTCATTAAATTAATGTATAGTGTGATTTATGATGTAATTTCAGATATTCCTCTTGTTCCAAGTCTGATAGGCAGTCCTGATTCTGAGCCCAATTTTATTCTACATTGGCTCAACAATAAAGAAATGCATTTCTCTCTTCAAGCTGAAAGTATACTTCATGTAAGTAAATATAAGTATTCTAAAGTGACATTAATTTTTGAAAGTGGCACTAATCTTAAACATTTATCACCAGGAAATAACAAAGAAACAGATGGAAAAAGAAGAAGCTATGGAGAACAAGGAAAATGGAGAGCCACATGAATCTGAGCAGGACGACCACTCTCCACGTAAGAACATGACATTTTTCACTTATAAACTACCATATGACACACAGTTTTGTTTACATGCAGTCTTTTGCCACATGAATTACCCTCAAATAACAGTAACTAGACAGATTGAATGTTAAAAAAAATTACGAGAGTGATTGAAATATAAATGGCAATTATTTTTAATACATTTTTGATTAATCATTTAAGCAACTGAAACCTTCCATTTTTTATCTACATAGCCTTCTGCATGCTCTTCACAATTTTTCCAGCAGTCTAGAAGCTTGAACATTATTCGTCTGTAAGAAATCTGAAGGTGTCATCAGCCAATTGCACGCACACTCCTCGACGCCTTCATTGTTTCAAATTGTTCCCCTCCAAGTGATTCTTTCATGAATGCAAACAAAATAATAGAAAGGGGGTGGGGGAGGAGACAAATCTGGACCGTAGGGAGAACAGTCAAGGGTTTGCCAGTGCATGTACTCCAAGTTTTCCCATTTAAAATTTGCAGTGTGAGGCTTAGTGTTCTCAGGTGGAAGGATGCCATCTCTGATGTGCGTTTCTCGTTCTTTTGTTTTAGTAGGCAGCATTTGCCTATGTTAATAACTGGCAGTAGTAAGCTGCATTCCCCATATGTCGGTTGTGAAGAAATTCAATGAGTAACTCTTCACTGTTGTCAAAACACGCAGTCACACGAACTTTTCCAGCTGAAAGATTGGTTATGGTCTTTCACTGGGCAGGTTTCATCCTTCCTTCACCACTGGACCATGTTTCATTGCATGTGACAATGTGCTTCAAAAAAATCCTTCCTTTCTTGCCAGAATCTATTAAGAAGTCTCTCAAAGAGTGCCAGCCTCACCTGTTTTGGTTATTCCATTACCAACTTTGGAAACCATCAAGCACTAATTATTCTACAGCTAAGCTATTTACTGATAATGGTATGATAACTCCCAATGCTGATACCCACTTCTGCTGAGATTTCTTCAACAGTGCAGTGGTGGTCACCTACAATAAGCCCTTGAACGGCACAGATGTTGTCATATGTGAGACTAGACCACAGACATCAACAATGGCCCTTTCTTTGTGCGCAGACACACGGAAATAAGGTTATGCACCAAAAAGTTTTTGAAAGAACGCCTGTAGATGTGGCTGTTCTTGTGTCCAAACATTGCCTCATTGTGCAAGCTGTCTGTTATGGACCACCTTCTTTGATTGTGAACTTGTGCTGCAGTAATTGTGATGAAAAGACAACAGAAAAAGGAATGTAGGTAAAGAAGTATCTAAATAACAGAGGTATGACAAATAAAAAGTGATAACAATGTTTTGTTTGTAAATTTCAGGAGATCAAAGGAAAATTTTAGATTATCTGCTTCACAAACCACACCAATAATGCAATAACATTTTGTTAGCTGGTAACTGGTGACTTATATACAAGTTTGAACTATTTAATTCACATTTTGAAACAAAACACTGCAGTGATTATAACAGAAACTGAGGAATACTTAATGGAAGTTCTTAGTCATTATGTGAAGCTTAATTAACTTGCAATGTGTCATTGGAATTCTATTTCATAAAAAAAGGTTATTTACACAACTTCAGTCATTAAAGATTGTGTGTAGATTAACATCCTTGGACTTCACAAATTTGGGGAAGTGATAGATACCAGAATCCATGAGAATGCAAGTTGTGTTTACAATTTTTTTCCATCATCAATGTCCTTCATTTGTATTTCTAGTACTTGGTTGAGGAGCTAGACACACTCCACCATTTCTCTTATTCAGATGTCAGGTTCCTCAGTTGTTGTTCTATTAAGTCACCATATAATGAATATTCATCCACAGTTACCGAGCGAGGTGGCGCAGTGGTTAGCACACTGGACTTGCATTCGGGAGGACAATGGTTCAATCCCATGTCCGGCCATCCTGATTTAGGTTTTCCGTTATTTCCCTAAATCACTCCAGGCAAATGTCAGGATGGTTCCTTTGAAAGGGCATGGCTGACTTCCTTCCCCGTCCTTCCCTAATCCGATGAGACCGATGACCTCACTATTTGGTCTCTTCCTGCAAACAACCCAACCCTATCCACAGTTCTCATACACTTTCCATAAATTTCTGGCCCATTCTTCACTGCTTCCCTACTTTGGAGCTTACAGTATCTTTTTCTTTACAGTAATATGGTCAGAGACTTTTTATCTAATACTTGATGCTCAGGGTATCACATCTCAAATCTTTATTCAAATAATTTTTAAAAGTGACATTCCATAAGACTTTTCTATGTCTGTAATTGTCCATAAATTTAAGCATGCTTCCTTTGGAATCAGTAGGCATTATTTATTGCACATACATTGCTTCACAGCATAACAACAACACACTACGCAAGAAACACAGATGAGACCCAGCTGCCTGTCACCTGCTAAAAAGCTCAAAGATTCTCACTGAAGGTGGGAAGTAATGAGCTGTACACATGGCCTCCATTTCCAGGAAACCACATTTGCACAGATGCACATGTGTAGTTGTGCTGTTGGAAATTTATGCCCATGTGCAAAGTTAAACAGAAAAAAAGGCATCATGTGGATGCACCTTTAAATTGTCTGTTATGGGACAGTGGACCATCCCCAAACTTCGCCTTCAAATGAGTTAAAATCTCTGAGTGTTTAACCCCTTCATGGTCAAAAAATTTTATTGTAATATGTTGTGCAACAAACAAAGGAACTTCTTGTTCATTCAGCACCAATGAGACCAGGACAGCAGCAAACCAAGCTGGTTCCCTCTCTCGAACACATCGAACTTCAGCCCCCCAATGCACAATCACACTCGGAACTGCTTGCACAGTACACTGGCACAATTACTGTTTATATTTGAATTGATCTCATATTACGAGTATGTATCCAATAGAGCTTATATACCGTATTTACTCGAATCTAAGCCGCACTCGAATCTAAGCCGCACCTGAAAAATGAGACTTGAAATCAAGGAAAAAAAAATTTCCCGAATCTAAGCCGCACTTGAAATTTGAGACTCGAAATTCAAGGGGAGAGAAAAGTTTTTGGCCACACCTCCAAATCGAAACAAAGTTGGTCATTGTAATGTGAGACACAATTTAGGTCGAATGAATGACGATACAGCTACAGTAGTTTGGTTCGAGTCGTAAGCTTAGCAGTTAAGCTTTACCAGGTAGCCATTGCTATGCGTCAGGCACTCCGTCCGCATTTATACAGGTACCCTTCCTTTTTCACGCGCTTTGTCTGGTTTGAATTGATTGCTTATTTTTCTTTGATCTGATAAGTGCCGTTCTCTTTGTTATAGGTGTTTACATCACTCTAAGCTGAAAATGCATTACTGTACTGTGTCCTGCATTGTTTGTCGCATTCTGATAATGCCGCTCACGGCGTGGCTTGCTTTTGTGTGCGCGCTACCGCCGCAAGAGAGAGAGAGAGAGAGAGAGAGAGAGAGAGAGAGAGAGAGAGAAGAATCGTCACATTAGCGAAACAATAGCAAGAGACTGCTATTTGTTGTTAGTTACACTGCTGCTTTCTTTGATAACGATCGACAAGAACCAAGTAATAGACTGCGTATGACAGATGATGTTCTGAACGAGAGTTTAGCGAAAATTTTTCTCCGTTTGAAAATCTTTGCAGACGCCTCTTTAGTACATTACATTCTACACGGAAATTAGTCATCTTAGATTTAAAAATCTAGTCAAGTGCCGTGCTTCATTTCTAACTGTATCACTATTAGACATAAGAATAATACGAATATAAACATGACATGGTATGTATATTTTTCCGCGTTTGCTGTTGTCTCACACTAGTTTCGTAGTTTATTAGGCAGACAGGATTTAAATAACATAGCAGCAAACACGAAAGAATACATGGCAAAATGTTTATATTCGTATTAATCGTATGGTGAAGAGAATACTGCATGTGATTCACAATTCATAAAAGTTCCTATTAACAACCATCTCTTCTCACAGGTAGGAAAAAATTCAGAACGTAGAGTTGGCCATATTGACAAACATCCCAGTCTTGCCAGTCGGATTTTCGTAGCCCATTGAAATGCTGTTACATTCGAAGATGAACAATACGGAATTTGTATTTACTTCGTTGGTTAATGTGTGAAAATGCAGTAGCCGAAACTCGGGGCGGGGGAAAAAAGCTCGTCTTCCACCTTTTTTTTAAATTTATTTACTGACGCAGAGGTTTTGGCGCCAGTATTTATCTTTGTGCTTGCAAAGCATGCCTGTGTAGCGCTACATATATTCGACGGCAGAAGTTAGTTGTGGCGGCATCTACCAACATTTTTCAGAACATCCGCTTACTTTGCACTCGATTCTAAGCCGCAGGCGGTTTTTTGGATTACAAAAACCGGAAAAAAAGTGCGGCTTAGATTCGAGTAAATACGGTAGTTGCTGAATAGATGGGGTATCTTTTGTGTAACGGGTAGAAAATTATTGGGAATACAAGGCAAAATGTACCCTATTCCATTCAGTATCAACTTTCTGGTATTTATGTAGCATTAAAGAAATGCAAGGAGCCCAATAGGAAGATAATGTTTCTTTGCTATAAAAGTTTCCGTTGCTTCCAAGTTCATTAATTCACAAAGTGTCTGTCACTTTATCTTATGCTCAAGATTAGGTGCTGTTGGATATAGGAAAGTATGATAATTGGTTGATGTAAGCCAGAGTTATGTTTTCCTTTCAGATGATAAAAATAAACTTGTCACAGGAACTGGTCATGTTTAATCCTTTCTAGATGTGGGAGATATTGTTTTTGTTAGCTCTGTATTTCCTGAACTGTATTGTTTGTTTTCAGTTGTACTTGTTTATAATTGCTTCTGCTTATGACAAGCACTTTCACAATAATTCATAAAAATATCATTGTATTTATCAAAGCACAATTTACAATTTGTTGGAGGTTCAGTTACTTGCCCCCGTAACTGAGAATGCTAACCCTTGTCTGTGCAGTGGTGTTTAACTCAGAGCTAAGCAGTTCAAATCCTGGTGGCAGAAAACTTTCACTGTCAGTAAAGTTTCTAATCGCCTTTGCACCAATGTCCTGGATTAAATTCCAGCATCTCCTCAGTGTGTCACAAAATGAGGGCATTTGAAGTTGATCGTGATCCATCCATCAGCTTAGGACATTTAGCTCAGTGGGGCCCTTGGTGCTCTTCGAGAGGAGTGGGCTGTTGGCTGGCACCAAGTGTCACGCTCTCTCTTCCTTTCATCCAAAACAACACAAATCCAACACTACATTGTACAAGAACTAGTACATGCTGTCTACATAATTCAGACACACATTTAACACTTCATAACAGGTCGGAGGAAGGCTAAAACAAACTGCCCCCACTGGGACCTTGCCAAGATTGATGATGCAGCATTCCCATGTATGTTCCCCTGAACTCATTACCTGAGTAATAAGTGTCACTATGACTTTTTTGTTCAACTGCAGCTCATGTCTTTAATGTTACGAGCATTTATTTTTGAGACTTGGCATGAAGTGTTGCTGACGACTCATTTAAAAATAGGAAAAACTGCACGTAGCTTTGAGAACTTTAATTCCTTCCTCAGAGAGGAATGAGGCAGAAGGAACTAACAATTTTATAAGTGATGTACAGTTTACTATAGTGAAACCCCGCTTTTACGCTTTTCAAGAGACTTCAAAAAAATGTTGTAAAAGGCAGGAAAATGTAAATTGTGGCAAATAATGTTTTACACTGTGAAAGTTATGTATAGGATACCACCTTGCTCTTTATATGTGATATATGTACATAACAGGCATCAAAACAGTTGTCAGGGACTTGTTTGTTATCTAATGAAGATTTATTATGTAATAAAAACTGCTGATGTAACTGTAACTGATAACTGTCTGGGAAGTAGGAACGTTTGACTCAGTTTCATGTCATAATCGATGTTTTTGAAGGCTTGCAGCTGTCATTCATTATTTAAATAATGAAATACTGCACTAGTTACAGATTTTTTAATGCTTAGCATGACACGTTTCTAGAATTTTTTCACATTGCTGAGAGCAAACACGTAAATAAGTATTTTGAGTGGTATTTGAACATGTATTATTCTGCATCTCTTGGACTGTAGTCATCTTTTTTAGTTTATCAGGTTCTGTGCCTCACCAGTTACATAGAACCCCCCCCCCCCCCCCCCACACACACACACACACACACACACACACACAAAAACTACCACTCACACAGTTTACTGTGTAACATCACAAAAAATAAATACGTAAATATTGCACTTGAAAATGGGAATAAATTCTCGAAACACATTTTGCTCAGCATGAATAAAATACGTAATCAGCACTGTGGTTAAACTAAAAACATTTGAGCAATGCAAAGTGAATGACAGTGTCAACTATTGCTCCAAGTGGCCATATGCCGAAACACGCTAAATATGGTTTGACAAAGGTGTCACTATGATCCCTCCCTGTGGGTCTGGGATTTAGAATAGGCCCGAGGTATTGCTACCAGTCATAAGAGGTGACTAAATGGAGTCTCACACGTTTCGGCCTTTGTGTGATGGTCCCCTGTAGGGTTTGACCATTTTTCAAAATTTTTCTGAAGAGCGAGCCAATTGGGAAAGGGCGCCTTACACAGTGCTTTGTGTCCATCATTCACTGAGACCTATTGCATCCTTCGTTGACGTGGATCTGCACTTCTGCTCATTCTCCAACTGTTGGTTGAGGTCACCCTCCTGGGTGTGTATTTTTCCATCAGCTGTGCAGTATCGTTTTCTACGCTAACGATGATAATCGAATTGTTTGCTTGGTTGCACCTGATATCCAACACGGTAGCCAGTCCGTTGTGGTGGGGCCGCCATGTACCATGTTGGTTGTAGCCCCCTGACCACACAGAGATCACTCTGCTGATGCCTGCGCCGTTAACTCCCCGCGTATGCCAAGAAGTAGATGGGCGTCACCCTGGAGCATTGGGACTCCCGGCAATGGCCATCCTGCCAGTAGACTTAGCTGTGGCAGGATGGCGCCTGTGGGGAGGGCACCTGGTTGGAGAGGGTGGGTGACACACGTGAAGCGCAGTACATCATCTTTCACTAGTGGTCAAACACCAACAGTCTCTTAAGTGCTCACGAGCTCAATTCAACACACATAATACGACCCCAAATCGTTCCCCTCCCTGGCCACACCATAGGAGGAATGTCAGGCTAAGGATGGCAGTGGCTCTTATTCTCCCTGCTACCTTGTATGTTCAAGTGCTGATGGAGAATATTTCATGACAATGAAGCCTTAGTTTTCTGTTGAGCATTTAGAGGACAAGTTTGGGGAGGTCGAAGGCTTGTCCAAAGTGAGATCTGGGTTAGTCTTGATCAAAACAGCAACCTCTGCCCAGTCACGGGCGTTACTCGCTTGTGATAAGCTGGGGGATGTTTCTGTAAGCATCACGCCCCATAAGAGCTTAAATATGGTCCAGGGTATCATATTTCACAGTGACCTTCTTTAGCGGTCTGACGATGAGCTGCGCACCATTTAGAGCAACGAGGTGTCATTTCGTTCGGCGTAGCCACTGCGGTCCAAGAGATAATCAGGTTGTCGCTGGTGCTTTCGTCTTGGCCTTAGAGGGTGATGCATTACTCGAGAAGGTCTAGGTGATGATCTACCGCTGTGATGTAAAGCCCTATATCCCTCCCCCAATGCGGTGCTCTAAATGCTGGAAGTTCCCCCATAAGTCTTGTACTTCCAGCATCACATGTTGAGATTTCAGACGTCCATCACATCCTAACACTCCATGTGCCCTGCCTCCCATCTGTGTCAACTGGGAAGAGCACCATTCACCTTGCTTGCCTGACTGCAGGATTCTTCAGAAAGAAAGGAAAATCTTGGAGTACAAGACCCTGAACCAACGAGCTACACTGAGGCTAAGAGGAAATTTGAACGCCTTCATCTTGGACACATGACATCGTTTTACACGACCACTACAACAGTTCTAGCCCCATCAGCTCTGCCACCCCAGTCACCTCTCAGAGCCGGAAGAGTACACCTGCCCCGTTGGTGGTGGCGGGCACTTCCCTGCCTATTGCTCCTCCACCACCTACCTCTGGAGCAACACCCTCCCCCCCCCCCCCCCCACTCCCCCCCGAACCATCGGGGATATATCAGTCCCCACTTCTGCGCCGGAGAAGTGTAAGTCTTCTCCGGCTCCTCTCGCTAGGAAAGAGTCCCTTGGGTCACTTCCTTCCCAGGTTCATAGTGCTTCACGTTCATCCAAGTCCCAGAGACTGAATCAATGAAGTCCTCCCAGCCAAGGAAACCCAAGGAGCAGTGAGAGCAATTCAAAAAGGAGATCCTCAAGACCAAGGGAATTGTGGCAGCACCCACAGCACCGCTACCTACAAGCTCTGCATCTGAAGATGGGGTGGAGATTCTGGCAGCCGCTGAGGACCTAGATCTCGCCGGACCCTCAGACACAATGGATATAGACTGCTCAGGCAATCAGACGGTGGCAGCAGGTGATCCTGAGGCGTAAACTGCCTCATTGAATGTTCCATGCCTTCTCAGTCTTATGATGTCATCCTCCAGTGGAATTGCAGCATTTTTTTCTACCACCTGGCTGGGCTACGGCAACTGTTAAGCTTTACGCCTGCTTTCTGCACTGCCCTCCAGGAAACCTGGTTCCCAGCAATGCAGACCCCTGTCCACCATGGCTATAAGGGATATTACAGAAACCATAGCGACTATAATCGAGTGTCGCATGGAGTTTGCGTTTATGTTCTAAACTTAGTGCGTAGTGAAACTGTGCCCCTTCAAACCCCTCTTGAAGCTGTGGCTGTCAGAATAAGGAAGATACAGGAAATAACTGTCTGCAATGTGTATCTTCGTGCAGATGGTGCAGTACCCCTGAATGTATTAGCTGCACTGATTGATCAACTCTCTAAACCTTTCCTACTTTTAGGAGATTTTAATGCCCATAACCCCCTTGTGGGATGACACTGTGCTTACTGGCAGAGGCAGAGATGTCAAAACTATACTGTTTCAGTTCAACCTCTGTCTCTTAAATAATGGGGCTGCCACACATTTCAGTGTGGCTCATGGTAGTTACTCTGCCAATGATTTATCAATTTGCAGCCCAGGACTTCTCCCAGCCATCCACTGGAGAGCACGTGACGACCTGTGCGGTAGTGACCACGTCCCCATCTTCCTGTCACTGCCCTGGTGTCAGGTCCACAGACACCTGCCCTAATGGGCTTTAAACAAGGCGGACTGGGAAGCTTTCGCCTCTGCTGTCACCATTGAATCTTTCCCACATGGCAGCATCGATGTGATGGTTCAGCAGATAACTAAAACAATAGTTTCTGCAGCATAAAAGGTAATCCCTCTATCTTTAGGATGCCCCCAGCGAAAGGCAATCCCTTGATGGTCTCTGGAAGTTGCTGAAGCAATTAAGGAGTATTGGCATAAGCGACACCTTTCCGTGGAGCACCTCATAGCCTTTAAATGGCTCCGTGCCCACGTTCGCCAACTTATCAGACGACGGAAGCAGGAATGTTGGGAGAAATAGGTCTCGAACATTGTGTGCCATACGTCACCTTCCCAAGTCTGTGCAAGGATCAAACGTGTTTTTGGGTACCAGACCCCAACAGGTGTTCCCGGTGGCTGGAAGGGAAGTCCTCTCATTCACTACATGCCACAGTGAATCCTATAGTGCCCCCATTTACAGAGTGAGAGCTCATCAGTGCCTTTTGCACATTGCCCTGACACTGCTCCTGGGCCAGATTGGATCCACAGTCAGATGATTAAACATCTCTCATCTGACTACAAGCAACATCTCCTCATCATCTACATCCGGATGTGGTGCGATGGCATCTTTCCATCGCAATGGTGGGAGAGCACCATAATTCCGGTGCTCAAGCCTGGTAAAAGTCCACTTGATGTGGATAGCTATCGGCCCATCAGCCTCACCAACATTCTTTGTAAACTGCTGGAATGAATGTTGTGTCGAAGGTTGGGCTGTGTCCTGGAGTCACGTGGCCTACTGGCTCCATGTCAGGGTGGCTTCCGCCAGGGTCGCTCTACCCCTGATAATCTTGTGTCCCTCGAGTCTGCCATTCAAACAGCCTTTTCCAGACACCAACACCTGGTTGCCATCTTTTTTAATTTACAAAAATCATATGACATGACCTGGCGACATCATATCCTTGCCACATTATACTAGTGGGGTCTCCAAGGCCCACTCCCAATTTTTATCCAAAATTTTCTGTAGATTCATACTTTGCGTGTCCAAGTTGGTGCCTCCCGTAGTTCCCCCATATCCAATAGACCGGGATCCCACACGGCTCTTTATTGAGTGTATCTCTATTTTTAATGGCCATTCATGGTCTAGCGGCAGTTGTAGGGCCATCCGTCTCACTTCCCTGTGTGCAGACTTCTGCATTTCGTACTGCTCCACCAGAACTGGTGTTGCTGAGAAGCACCTACAGGGAGGATCCACAAGGTGCAGTCAGGGGCTCTAGCCCATGTTTTCCAGTTTTCAGCTGCAAAGTCATGTGTTGTGCACTTCTGTTGGCATCGTAACGTTCATCTGGAACCAGAACTTTACCTTAATGACGATCCACTCACTGTAGTGGAGACATATCGATTCTTAGGACTGGTTTTTGATGCCTGATTGATGTGGCGTCCTCACATTCAGTAGCTTAAGCGGAAGTGCTGGCAGCACCTCAGTGCCCTCCGCTGCCTGAGCAACACCAACTGGGATGCAGATCGCTCTATGCTGCTGCAGCTCTACAGAGTCCTTGTTCAATCCCGCCTTGACTGTGGGAGTCTGGTTTATGGTTCGGCGGTGCCCTCAGTGCTGCGTTTACTTGACCCAGTGCACCACTGTGGCATTCGCCTAGTGATGGAAGGTTTTAGGACGAGTATCCTGGTGCCGGCTGGAGTCCCTTGATTGCAGATTAGGTGTGCATAACTACTGGCAAGTTGTGTTGCACACGTTCATAGTCCTCCGGCGCATCCAAATTACTGTCTTCTTTTCCTGCCCACAGCAGTTCATCTCACACATCGGCAGCCCAAGTCAGGGCTTCTAATTGCGGTTCATATCCGATCCCTTCTTTCCGAACTGGAGTCCTTGCCTTTACCACCTATATTTGAGGTCAATTCATGTACTCCTCCATGGTGTAAACCTAGACAGCAACTTTGCTTGGTCCTTTCACATGGCCCTAAGGACTCAATTAACCCCCCAGCTCTCTGCTGCCACTTCCTCTCAATTCTTGACATATACCGAGGCCATGAAGTGGTTTACACTGACGGCTCAATGCCTGATGAACACGTCAGCTTCTCGATGTCCATGGAGGACGTATTGAACAGCATTCCTTGCCCAATTCGTGCAGTGTTTTCACTGCCGAGCCGGTTATCTCGTGCTCCTGAGCACATCCTTACATGCCCTGGTAAGTCATTTCTTCTGTGTAGTGACTCCTTGAGCAGCCTACAAGCTAACGACCAGTGATACCCGCATCGTCCTTTGGTAGCAACCATCCAGGAGTCCATCTATGCCCTGGAACGGTCCAGTTGCTCAGTAGTGTTTGTCTGGATCCCAGGTCACATCGGAATTCCAGGCAACAAACTTGCCGACAGACTGGCCAAATAGGATACACGGAAACCACTTACGGAGATGGGATTCTCTGCAACTGACCTGTGTTCAGTACTAGGCCGCAAGGTTTTGTGGCTTTGGGAGACGGAATGGCATAATCTCAGTACACACAACAAGCTGCGTGCCATTAAGGAGACTACGAGTATGTGGAAGACCTCCACGCAGGGCTCTTGTAGGGACTCTGTGGTTCTCTGTTGGCTCCGCATTGGCCACGCTTGGTTGACACACGGCTACCCCCTGTGCCATGATGACCCACCTCAGTGTCAGTGCGGTGCCCGGCTGACAGTGGCCCATATCTTGGGGAGCTGTCCTCCTTTTGCTGCCCTGCAACAGACTCTTCAGTTACTGGACTTTTTGCCATTAATTTTAGCTGACAATGCCTCATCGGCTAATTTAGTTTTACGTTTTCTATGTGACCGTGGGTTTTATCATTCTATATAAGTTTTAGCGCATGTCCTTCGTCCCTTTGTGTTCTCCACTCTAATGCTTTTAGGCTGGATGTTTTAATGTGTCACAGAATGTCTGGTTTTTCCTTTTTATTTTTGTGGTCAGCCATCCACAGTCATCTGCTCTCTGTTTTTATCCCTTCTACCTGTTTCTTGCTTCTCTCTGTGGTTTTCTCTTCCTGTTTTATCCATAGTAGTGTTGGTTGCCCTTCTGTCTTTCTGGTTCTTCCTTTCTCCTGTTATTGTGCTATATGTCTCTTTTCTTCTTTCCTTTGTGTAATTATTTTACCGGGAACAAGGGACTGATAACCTCGCAGTTTGGTCCCCTTCCCCCTCTTTTGAACCACCCAACCAATCACAATGATCACAACAATCACAAAACAGTGTTTGCACAGTAGAGAGTTGGGAAATGGTTGTGATTGGTCATGATATCTTCATTTGAATGAACCTAGTTATTCCCATCAGCCACTATGCCAAGTAGAGCTTGGCAGCTGTGGGAGGTATGGTACAAATTGTTCCAAATTTTACACGTTTACCAGCTCAAATCCGCAGAGTAGAGTGCCCTGGTGTCAAGAAATTAACCACGTAATATTTGTAAACACTACTTGACAGCCAACATCATGCTAGCATCATTTTTTTCTCCACAAACATTTTTTCGTAATGCGTGAATTGTTGGAAAATTATAAATATGTTGATGCAAAATCAGGTGCAAATTAACATTGTGGGCATAGTAAATTTGATGGGAGCAATAAAAAAAAAAAAAAAGAAGTCATAAATGGCGGAAAACGTGAATTCCGGGAATGTAAAAGTGGAATTATTCTGTATTTTTAAAAGTGTGTGTGGGAAGTCATTGGTAAATCACCTTCTGAATATAAATATTGGCAGCCCATCCAATCTCCTTGTAATTAAACACGTTTTTCAGAAGAATGTTATTGTTCTGCCTTAGTCAGATTTTAATAATGCCCTTAGTAGGCATTGTTCCTGTAGTAGCATCATGGTCGCTGTCTTTGATGACTTTTTCAAAACGATCGGGCCTGTTTCTTACCAGGAGATTAGGAGATTTAATATATTTGTGTTGCATGTTGGCTATGTGATTATTTCTTTGAGAAACTTATTTGACAATTGACTTGATATTGGTTTGCAAGATGTTTATTTTTACTGCCACCAATGTGTGCATAATAACTTTACCTATGTTAGTCACCCCTGCTACTGCAGTATACTCAAGTGAGCAGGGCAGCACAGTGGTTAGCACACTGGACTCACATTCAGGAGGACAAAGGTTCAAACCGGCATCAGCCATCCTGATTTACGTTTTCCGTGATTTCCCTAAATCGCTTAAGGCAAATTCCAGGGTGCTGTCTTCAAAATGGCACGGCCCCATCCTTCTCAGTCCTTCTCTAATCAGAGCTTGTACTCCATCTCTGATGACTTCGCTGTTGACGGGACGCTAAACACTAATCTCCTCCTCCTCCTCCTCCTCCTCCTCCTCCTCCTCCTCCAGCGTGCTCAGGCTGCTTCTAAAGCCTCATTCAGACCGGAATGAATGAAAGTGAACACAAATGAATGTGCAGTCATAGCAATTCACCAGTGTTCACTACCAGTCACTTGTACTTGTGAACATGCGTTTACATTGGAGGGAAAAGATGAGAACTCGAGATAAGGAGCAAATTCCATCAACCGTACTAATGGTGCAAATAATCATCTCAACAGCTCAAGGTACCGCCCGTCTCCCCCCTCCGGCCTTGCGCCGCCCGTCTCCCCCCTCCGGCCTTGCGCCGCCCGTCTCCCCCCTCCGGCCTTGCGCCGCCCGTCTCCCCCCTCCGGCCTTGCGCCGCCCGTCTCCCCCCTCCGGCCTTGCGCCGCCCGTCTCCCCCCTCCGGCCTTGCGCCGCCCGTCTCCCCCCTCCGGCCTTGCGCCGCCCGTCTCCCCCCTCCGGCCTTGCGCCGCCCGTCTCCCCCCTCCGGCCTTGCGCCGCCCGTCTCCCCCCTCCGGCCTTGCGCCGCCCGTCTCCCCCCTCCGGCCTTGCGCCGCCCGTCTCCCCCCTCCGGCCTTGCGCCGCCCGTCTCCCCCCTCCGGCCTTGCGCCGCCCGTCTCCCCCCTCCGGCCTTGCGCCGCCCGTCTCCCCCCTCCGGCCTTGCGCCGCCCGTCTCCCCCCTCCGGCCTTGCGCCGCCCGTCTCCCCCCTCCGGCCTTGCGCCGCCCGTCTCCCCCCTCCGGCCTTGCGCCGCCCGTCTCCCCCCTCCGGCCTTGCGCCGCCCGTCTCCCCCCTCCGGCCTTGCGCCGCCCGTCTCCCCCCTCCGGCCTTGCGCCGCCCGTCTCCCCCCTCCGGCCTTGCGCCGCCCGTCTCCCCCCTCCGGCCTTGCGCCGCCCGTCTCCCCCCTCCGGCCTTGCGCCGCCCGTCTCCCCCCTCCGGCCTTGCGCCGCCCGTCTCCCCCCTCCGGCCTTGCGCCGCCCGTCTCCCCCCTCCGGCCTTGCGCCGCCCGTCTCCCCCCTCCGGCCTTGCGCCGCCCGTCTCCCCCCTCCGGCCTTGCGCCGCCCGTCTCCCCCCTCCGGCCTTGCGCCGCCCGTCTCCCCCCTCCGGCCTTGCGCCGCCCGTCTCCCCCCTCCGGCCTTGCGCCGCCCGTCTCCCCCCTCCGGCCTTGCGCCGCCCGTCTCCCCCCTCCGGCCTTGCGCCGCCCGTCTCCCCCCTCCGGCCTTGCGCCGCCCGTCTCCCCCCTCCGGCCTTGCGCCGCCCGTCTCCCCCCTCCGGCCCTGCGCCGCCCGTCTCCCCCCTCCGGCCCTGCGCCGCCCGTCTCCCCCCTCCGGCCCTGCGCCGCCCGTCTCCCCCCTCCGGCCCTGCGCCGCCCGTCTCCCCCCTCCGGCCTTGCGCCGCCCGTCTCCCCCCTCCGGCCTTGCGCCGCCCGTCTCCCCCCTCCGGCCTTGCGCCGCCCGTCTCCCCCCTCCGGCCTTGCGCCGCCCGTCTCCCCCCTCCGGCCTTGCGCCGCCCGTCTCCCCCCTCCGGCCTTGCGCCGCCCGTCTCCCCCCTCCGGCCTTGCGCCGCCCGTCTCCCCCCTCCGGCCTTGCGCCGCCCGTCTCCCCCCTCCGGCCTTGCGCCGCCCGTCTCCCCCCTCCGGCCTTGCGCCGCCCGTCTCCCCCCTCCGGCCTTGCGCCGCCCGTCTCCCCCCTCCGGCCTTGCGCCGCCCGTCTCCCCCCTCCGGCCTTGCGCCGCCCGTCTCCCCCCTCCGGCCTTGCGCCGCCCGTCTCCCCCCTCCGGCCTTGCGCCGCCCGTCTCCCCCCTCCGGCCTTGCGCCGCCCGTCTCCCCCCTCCGGCCTTGCGCCGCCCGTCTCCCCCCTCCGGCCTTGCGCCGCCCGTCTCCCCCCTCCGGCCTTGCGCCGCCCGTCTCCCCCCTCCGGCCTTGCGCCGCCCGTCTCCCCCCTCCGGCCTTGCGCCGCCCGTCTCCCCCCTCCGGCCTTGCGCCGCCCGTCTCCCCCCTCCGGCCTTGCGCCGCCCGTCTCCCCCCTCCGGCCTTGCGCCGCCCGTCTCCCCCCTCCGGCCTTGCGCCGCCCGTCTCCCCCCTCCGGCCTTGCGCCGCCCGTCTCCCCCCTCCGGCCTTGCGCCGCCCGTCTCCCCCCTCCGGCCTTGCGCCGCCCGTCTCCCCCCTCCGGCCTTGCGCCGCCCGTCTCCCCCCTCCGGCCTTGCGCCGCCCGTCTCCCCCCTCCGGCCTTGCGCCGCCCGTCTCCCCCCTCCGGCCTTGCGCCGCCCGTCTCCCCCCTCCGGCCTTGCGCCGCCCCTCTCCCCCCTCCGGCCTTGCGCCGCCCGTCTCCCCCCTCCGGCCTTGCGCCGCCCGTCTCCCCCCTCCGGCCTTGCGCCGCCCCTCTCACCCCTCCGGCCTCGCGCCGCCCCTCTCACCCCTCCGCCCTCGCGCCGCCCCTCTCACCCCTCCGCCCTCGCACCGCCCCTCTCACCCCTCCGCCCTCGCACCGCCCCTCTCCCCACTCCCCCCTCTGCCTGCCCCTCCCCCCTCCGCTCTTGTACTGCCCCTCCCACCTTTTACGCCACCCCCCTTTACTGCCCCTCTCCCCCCTTTACCGCCCCTCTCCCCCCTTTACCGCCCCTTTACTGCCCCCTCCCATCAGCTCCACTCACTCCTCCTCTTACCTCCTCTTCACATTCCTGCATCTCGTCCAACTTCTGCCCCATCTCATTCCGCAACCCAAGCTCCTCTTTCAGTTCTCCTCCACTTCAACAATCCCATCCAAGTACCTCTGATTTAAGTATGTGTATGTATGTGCTCTGAAGAAAAGTTTGAAATCTTGGGTATGATGTACAATTTTTATGTGCGTATCCACTGCTCAACATTCCTTGTGTATGGTGAGGAGTTTTCCTGTCATATCTTAAATGTGTTTTCTTTATTCAACTATATAATTGTGGGTATGAAAGACTTATCTGTATATTGCTTTCTGGCAATTTCATCTATATCCTGGCCCTTATCCTGCTAATCAAGTCATACCATTGATAATTCTTAATCTTACACATGCACTGTTATCACTGCCAGCAGCCATTGTATCTGTTATACAGATGAAACCAGATCTTGTCTTTTTAAGTCATTGATTGATTTCAGCATAGGTACCACTCAATGAATCTTAATGTGTTTGCCATTTGTGTGATTGTATTATATAGTGATGTTAGTAGTATCCTTTTCCCCTTGTGTTATCAGGAAAGAGACAAGCAAAAATTGGCAAGTCTCAGTCTCAAGACGAGAGCAGCGATGAACACCACGGCAGCTTCCCCTCAAGCAGTGGCCACAGTCACCAGTCTATCAGGTATGTTGAAAACACTATGGTTTATTGCATCTTAGGTAGTTTGAAGGAATCAGTGACACCATTTTATTAAAATAAAGTTCATGTAATATGGTGTACTCCCAGTTATTCCTGGTGAGTGGAGGAGAAGATGCATGAATAATAATAATAATAATAAAAAAAGGCTAATCGAGATACTTTCAAACATGTATTCTTTGTTAGAAAGTTTATCGAAATAAAATATGGAGTTTCAGTCTTCGATCGCTATTCTTTATTTTCAATTACCGGTTTCGGGCTAGCTGCCCATCTTCAGATCTGTTAGACAATGTTAAAAATGTAATTAATAAGAGAGATACAGTTAGTGAAAAACTATCTTAGTTTACAAAATGAAATTTTGGAACATATAAAATGCCAACATACCATATGTTGTAGTTACAGAGTAACTTGTCCGTACAGAACACACTGTTCACTGTCATAAGTAAAGTAAATTTCAATCTGTTAAAACATTATATCGCAGTATTTAAGAGTAATCTGATTGGTAACAGTAGAAAGTGCCCTCTACCTATAACAATTGTGCATCTGTTATTATTTCGCCGTATATATTATTGGCGAATATTCTTTTTAATAAAACAATTTTTAAGGTAATAACAAATGAATAATCTTTTTGAGTGGACCATGAAACGAAAAATTTTTACATTAATTTAAAATTTCTTTATAAAGAAACATAAAATATAATTAAAATGTAGATATCCTTCCGAAAATGTGCGTCTACTCTTCTTTGTTTTTGATTGGTGGTTGAGTGGATACGCTCAGGCATAGGGAAATCCACTCAACCACCAATCAAAAACAAAGAAGAGTAGACGCACATTTTCGGAAGGATATCTACATTTTAATTATATTTTATGTTTCTTTATAAAGAAATTTTAAATTAATGTAAAAATTTTTCGTTTCATGGTCCACTCAAAAAGATTATTCATTCGTTATTACCTTAAAAATTGTTTTATTAAAAAGAATATTCGCCAATAATATATACGGCGAAATAATAACAGATGCACAATTGTTATAGGTAGAGGGCACTTTTTACTGTTACCAATCAGATTACTCTTAAATACTGCGATATAATGTTTTAACAGATTGAAATTTACTTTACTTATGACAGTGAACAGTGTGTTCTGTACGGACAAGTTACTCTGTAACTACAACATATGGTATGTTGGCATTTTATATGTTCCAAAATTTCATTTTGTAAACTAAGATAGTTTTTCACTAACTGTATCTCTCTTATTAATTACATTTTTAACATTGTCTAACAGATCTGAAGATGGGCAGCTAGCCCGAAACCGGTAATTGAAAATAAAGAATAGCGATCGAAGACTGAAACTCCATATTTTACTTATTGAACGATCGCGGAATTCCCAGTGAGACAACTATGTCTAGTTTTGATAAAGTTTATCGAAGTTCTGTGCATAGGTGATGTAGGCTTGTTTACTTCCTAAAATAGTCTGCGTTGTAGGTCTGCTTCTGAGAGCAGCCGAAATTTTTTTGTACGTCATTTCAAATTTTTCGTGCAGAGATCATGTGACTGTATTGAAACACCCTTGGGTTCATATAATCTAGAAGAGTATCAACACATTGCAGTGTAGTACAGTATCTGACAAGGTCATTGTTTTCATCCCATCTTTCACATTCACAGTGCTCTTCTTTGTTTTACTGTGAAGCAGCTGTCACAATTTCGGCATCACTCATGTTCTGAAACTGGTTTCACATATGGCAGTCTTCAGCCACTGATTAAAGTTTTCTTCATTGGCATCTTCATGACTTTCAGTCCCATTGTCAGATTCATTATTTGTGCAGTTGTTATTTCTTCATCTCTGAAACCTTGAAGATCAGTTTCTTCCATATCTGGAAAAGTTGTCCTCCATGATTGAACTAGTGTACATGGCTTGACTTCCTACTAGGTATCAGAAACCCTGTGTATTGCACTTAGAACTGTCAATTTCTTCCAGAATGACAACAAATCATCATCATCATCGTCAACAGCGACCTGCACTCTCAATAGACTAGTCCAGTAGTGCATTCTATCAGCATTCTATCAGTGCAATTATGCCTTGGTCCATTGTATGTATAATGGGAGTCACCTTTGGATGTAAAAACTTAGTTACATTGAGACCATCATCAGATATGAGAATCCTCTTATCAAGCTGTGAAGGGGAGTTGTCAAGTAATAGAACAGCCTTTTGTGGCAATTGTTTTTATTCTAAAAAATCACCAATCTTGTGGTACAAAATGAAATTTCACTGTCCACCCATGCTCCTTTTTAGTGTAATAATGCATAGAGAGACGCTCAGCTGCGATATCCTTGATTGCTCAGGGTTTTTTTAAATTCCAATCTCTTGTAGCTTCACTTTGTGATTTCCAGAGCATTAGCAGTGCACCAAATCATAATGCACCCTTTAGACGACTTACATCCAGGAGCACAAAAGCACAAACTTTGCTCTTAAAAGCAAGGGTTCTGCTCAGTAGACATTTCCAGTACAGACCTCTTTCGTATGCGTTATAAATTTTGTCTCATGTGAAATCCTGTACTTCCACAAATTTCTGAAATTCTTCCCAGAAGGAATCAGCTACTGTCCTTGCACAATAAGTTCACGGATCCCAAGACATTGTTTAAATATGGTTAGCCACCCAGATGAGGTATTAAATCCTCTCTGCAACCTTAGAGTGTCAAGACAAAATTTGGCTTTTTCATCACACAGTACTTATGAAACAATTATACCTTCTGCTCTTTTTTGGCTAAACCATTACAAAATAGCAGCATCTGGTTCTCAGATGTAGATCTCTTCATGCTTTTTCCATACAGGTGGCCCTGAACTAGAATCACCTTCCCTGACAAAATCCTGCATTTTCTGCTTATTCTTTTTAATGCATTTCAATACCATAATCAGCACTTAGTTTTGTGGAAGTTCCCACCTTCTCAGATCTTTCATTTAATTTTAATTTTTGTTTTAATATCAACAATGTTTCTTTCGTTTCTCCGTCATCATTTTTACAAATTTCTTTTAACTTACTTCATTGACACTTACATGCTAATTAACATCATAAAACTGAGTTGGTTTTCGATTTACACACAATAGGCTGTCCAATAACAATGGAATTGGTACTCTATTATCACGTGGCAGTTGTTTAAACAATGGAAATCGTGTTTATTGTCACACTGTGGATTATATATTGCTGTTTACTAGAGAAAAATATTGCAAACCGAATAATCTGCACAATAATAATTGGGAGCACACAGTGTTAGCAACATATTTTTACATTATCGAATATCGTGCAGTAAATTGTGCCAGCAACAAAGCTAATGAGTCATTAATTTTAATTGATTTAACAATATATCCTCATTAAACATTGTAATAATTAATGCTGATACTTGCCTATGCCTATGCTACAGTTAACTTTTATTTTAATATGATATAAACTGAAGTGGTGTTAATCCATTTTCTGAAACAATAAGATTTGAGGTGAATTGTTAGTGCAGTAATGACGTGGTATGTAGAGGCAGTCTCATCTTCTGAAATGGAGATTAAGTGTAATTTTCATATTACACATTTTAATACTGCAGCACTACAATAAACTTTGCTAATATACTACCAATGCTGACAGTAATTCATGATTCATCATATCTTCTTCTAAAATCTGTGCCTTGTTGTTACATCCACTCTCCTCCAATCTGTGCTACCCTCTTCATTTCTTGATCACTGTGTTGCTTAGTTATCTCGAAATTGGTTTCCCAGAATTAATCCTTCAAAACCTTCTGTTTTAAACTTGTGTGTGAATCAGTGGTTGCCAAACTACAGCCTATGTGCTGCATGCAGCCTGAATCAAGTACTTGTGTGGCTTGTGGTTCAAAGCCATATTTTTTATTAATATTTTTGTATTACAGAATTTGACCAATTATAGACTGCTTAGAACCTAACCAGAAGTTTTTCATGGTTTGACTGATGGCCCGCCTCTGTTTATTTTGTGTCTTTTTGTTGTTGGATAGGAAATTTTGTTGTTAATCAGCAGCCTGAAACTTTCTGTCCTGTATGATGTCTGTATGAAGTTTTCTCTGATCTCTTCTTGCTCTTCAATCCATCCCAAGGTACTTTTCCTAATTTGGAAATGAAATTAAATATTTTCATCGTTAGCCTATTGTCATTCTGTAAACATGACCATAAAACTTCAGTCCCCTCTGTCTTATTCTGTCTGTGACTGTTTCTAGGTTTCTGCTATGTTCATTTCTTCTCTTTGTCTAGTTGTTATCTCTCTTCTTTTGTAGCCGTAAAATTTTTTTAGGTATTTTCCTTCCTTTTCCAGTTCTGCTTGTCCATTTCTTTTATTCAGTGTTAGGTATTCAGATCCGTAAAGTGTTTCCCGTTTAATTACTATTGCGTAAGGTTTAATTTTTGCCTGGTATGGTGCTGATCTTGTATTATACCAGTTTTGGGTGACTGTGTTAATTCCATTTGATTGGATCCATTCTCCCAAATACTTAAACCTATCAGCACTTTTGATGTTTCCATGTTGTGGCTGTATGTATTTTTTTCTGTTACATTTATGTTAAATATATTCTGTTTTCTCATACAGTATTTGTAAATCTAGTTTTAGCTACAGTTTTGTGAAGTGTTTCTATCATTATCTTTTCACCCGTTTTGTCCTTAGAAATTACTGCAATGTCATCTGCAAAAGTGAGACTTTACACCTCAGTTCCTCGTCTTCCTTGTTAGAGATGATTCCTTCAATATTTTTCTCTTGTACTTCTTTATGCCACTATCTCATGACCTTGTCCAAGATTGGGCTGAAGAGAATTGGTGAGAGCCCATTACCCTGCGCAACACCTGTGTTAATTCAGAAGGGTTTAGAACTTCTCTTAAGAATTTAAACTTTAGTAGTTGTGTCTGTTAGTGTCTGTTCAACTAACTGTCTAGTGGTTTTGTCAATACCTGCTTCTTCCATTGTTAGGAATACTGTCTGTCTCTCCAGCCACAGAATTGTAGGCTTTTTTAAATCAATGAATGTATTAACTGTGTGAATGTTCTGCATTCTTCTGATCCTGAGGGTTGTTTTCAAGTTAAAAATTTGCTATATATTTTCTATATTTTCTGAATCTCACATGGTACTCTCCAGTTGTGTGTTAGGCTTCGTCTTCTGTCTTATTCAGTAGAACTTTAGGTATAATTCTGTAAGTGACTGGACATAGAGATATGCCTCAGTAATTGTTGGTGTCTGTCCTGTCTCCCTTCTTATGTAGCTGATTGATTATGGCTTGTTTACAGTCACTCCGTGTTCTTCCATGCTCCCAGCAATCCTTAATAACCTCATAAATGGTTTCTTCTGCCCACTTCCCTTCCCTTTTCACATCACAGCCAACTTCCCTTCTTCACCTTGCACTCTGTTGTTTTTGAGCTGCCCAATGCATTGTTCAATTTGACGCAGTGACTGAGGAGGATTTTGCTATTTAAGCTCTCTGAAAATTAGTCATTGTGTTGGTTCCTTGCAGTTAAGAAGGTTTTTGATGTATTTTGCTTGCAACTCACAGTTGCCTTTGATGTTGTTGGTAATCAGTGTGTCTGTTGAATCTTTGAAATGCAGGCTCACCTGCTTTTTCTGTTACATCTTCTTTGAAAACTTTGTAGAAGTCTGTATTTGAAACTCGTATTATTCCCCCCCCCCCCCCCCCCCAATTGTTTTTGTCGTATTTCCATTTCTCTGTGCAAATAATTTTTGATGTCTGTTCCCTGATCTCAGTGGATGTGTTCCAATTTGTTTCCTTTCTGCAGGGGTTCCATTTTTTCCAAGCTGTTAGTCTATTCTCTGTCACTTTGTCACATACCTTACTCCACCAACTATGTTGCCTCCTCCTTTGTGGTTGTTCTAGTTCTTTCACCATTTCTATCATTGCTTCTCTGACCTCATCCCACTTTCTCATCATCTTTGTATGAAGCTTCTTAATGAATTCATTCCTGTTGTCTGGATTGGTTTTTGCCACATGATCCAGTGGATATGAGCCTGAATGTGTATTTATTAGGAGAAGACTGGTTCTCTTTGATAATTTTCTGAGAAAGGTTTACTTTTTTTTAAATCAGACTGTTTGAAAAAGTTAATGAGCTTTTCTCCATTCTTATTGGTTCATTTATGTGCAGGAAAGCTTCATACTATCACCTTCTATTTATCTTCTCTACCAATCTATGCATTGACGTCTTTTATAAGCAGTTTTAAATGATGCTTTGGTATTTTTGATGCCGTATACATCATAATATGCTTCTAGCAGCTAACAGTCCGAAAAGTCAGCCCCCGGTCTAGTGGTTGCGTCTTTGACCAGTAATCAGAACCTCTTGCATCTTAAATTCAGACCTAGTAAGTACTTCAGTGTCGAATAAAAATCATTAGCAATGGCGGCCATAGGTGCCCAGTACATCCTTGTTCTGCCAGCATCCTTGTCAAAGAGGGTGGAGTGGACTGACCTTCAGGGCAACCCCTTTCCCTAGCGATGGAAAGGTAAGATTGTATGAATCAGATTGTGGAATGTTGGAATGTCAGCAATTTGAAAGTGGTAGGGAGGCTAGAAAATCTAAAAAAAGAAATGAAAAGATTCTGTCTAGATATAGAGTGGGGAGGAGGAGTGGGAGGTCAGTGAATTGAAATGGAAAGATGACAAGTATTTTTGATCAGATGAATATGAGGTAGTATCAACAGCAGTAGAAATTTATTCATTGTGAATAGGAAAGTAGGGTAGAGAGTGAGTTACTATAAACAGTTCAGTGTTAGGGTTATTCTCATGAGAATTTACAGAAATCCAGCACTAACAACGATAATTCAGGCAAGCATGCCAATATTACCGGCAGAAGGTTACGAGCTAGAGAAAGCATACTCCATATGTGAGGATATCTAACAATTGATTCAGTATGTAAAAAGAAATGATACTCTAATCATCAGTTAGGATTGGAACACTGTTATAGGGAAAGGAGGAGAATGAAGAGTTAGAGGAGAATATGGGATTGTTGGCAGGCATGTCAGAGGGGAAAGGCTAAATGAGTTCTGCAGTAAATTTCAGCTGGTAATAGTGAATACACAGTTTAAAATAACAAGAGGAGCAGGTATACTTGGGGAAGGTCTGGCAGTATAGGGAGACTCCAGCTGGATTGTTCATGGTCATACAGAGATTCCGAACTTAGATATTGGATTGTGAGCCCTGCCCAGCAAAAGATATAGACTCAGATCACAATTTAGTGATGATGAAGAGCAGACTAAAGTTTAAGAGACTCATCTGAACAATCAGTGTGCTAAGAAGTGGGATACGAAGTACTGATGAATGGTAAATTTGAAGTTCATTGAGGCTGTAGGTACTGCAGTAATAAACACAACCGTAGGTAGTTCAGTTTAAGGGGAACAGACATCTCTAAGAAGGGCAACCACACAAGTTGGACAGGCAAATGTAAGTACAAGGAAGGTAACTGTGAAGAAACCTGGAGTAACAGAAGAAATACTGCAATCGATCGATTAAAGAAAGAAATAAAAAAATGGCGAGGGTAACTTGGGAATACAGAAATACTTAGGAATGAAATAAATAGGAAGTGCAGGAAAGCCAAGTCAAAATGGCAGCAGGAAGGATGTGAAGAAATGAGAAAAGAAATGCTCGTCAGAAGTACTGATTCAGCATTTAGAAAAGTCAGGACAGCCTTCTATGAAAGTAAAAGTGAGGGTGTCAGCATTAAGAGTACAATGGGAATTCCACTGTTAAGCATGGAAGAGAGGGCGGACAGATGGAAAGAGTAAATTGAAGGCCTGTTGAGGGGAAGACTTGTCTGATGACACTATTTAGAAAGAAATGGGAGTCGACACGGAAGACTTAGCGGATGCAATACAGAGTTAGAGTTTATCAGAGCTTTAGAACAATTACAATCAAATAAGGCAAAAGGGATACATAATATTCCTTTATAATTTCTAAACCCATTGGGGAAAGTGGCTATTCAAGTTGGTGTGTAGAATCTGTGAGCTTGGTGACATACCATCAGACGTTCAGAAAAATATCATTCACAAAAGCCTGAGGACAGCAAGGATGGGTAAGTGTGAGAACTATTGCACAGTCAGGTTAATGATTCGTGCATCCAAGTTGTTGACAAAAATGATATACATATTCACAATTCAGAATGAAAGAATTTCAATAAGATTCACAGATGACATTACTGACCTCAGTGAAAACGAAGAATTACACGACATGTTAAATGAAATGAACAGTGTAATGAGTACAGTGTATGGACTGAGGATAAACCAAAGAAAGACAAATGTAATGAACAGTAGCAGAAACTAGATAAGTGACCAACTTAACCTTAATACTGGGGACCACAAATTATACAAAGTTAAGGAATTCTGCTGCCTTGAATGCAAAATAAAACATGATGGGAGGCAAGGACAAAAAGAGCAGATGAACACAAGCAAAGAGACATTTCTGGCCAAGAGAAATCTGATAGTATTGGACATTGACCTTAATCTGAGGAAGGACTTTATGAGATTGAACATGTGGAGTATAGCATTGTATGGTAGTGACTCGTGGACTATGGCAAAACTGGAATAGAAAAAATTGAAGCTTTTGAGATGTGATTGAATGTTGAAAATTAGGTAGACTGATAAGATAAGGTATGAGGAGGTGCTCCGCGGAATAGGCAAAGAAAGTAACATATGGAAAACATTGACAAGATGGACAAGCTGAAAGGACATGTGCTAAAACGTCAAAGAATAATTTCCATAGTACTAGAGGGAGCAGTAGAGGGTAAAAATGGGGCGGGGGGGGGGGGGGGGGGGGGGGGGTCAGCAGAAGGCACAGATTGGAATTCATGGCAGTTTGCATCAAACCAGTCAGAAGACTGATGACAAACTCCCTCTCACCACCCCAAACAATGCAATGGGGCGAGCAGCTTTCCTGTTGCAGCCTTGCTATATATACTCTATTTCACCCACATACATTGATTACATATTAATATATGTATGTAATCAATTAGTGATGTTATTAATGTATATGGAACCATAGGTGCCACTCCAGAATGTCAGTATTGGTTCTTGAGTAAAAAAGTTTGACAAACATTGGTCTAAATTAATGTCTAGAAAGTATGGTTTTTCAGTTTTTGGGATACTTTATAAGGGACTTCTCTATTCACTGATCTCTTTCAAGTGATCTTCATTGGATTTTCTTTTAGTCTGTCATCTACATACATAATCCATAAACTACAATTAGGACTTCCTCCCATTCAGAATGTATATGGAGCATGGGAAGAATGATTACTTAAGTGGCTCTGTGCATGCTGTAATTAGTCTAATCTAATTCTCATAATCTTTGTGGAAGCTGTACATAGGAGATGGAAGACTCTTTCTAGATTCTTTACTTAACACTAGTTCTTAAAAGTTCATAAGTAGGCTTTCATGAGATACTAGGCATCTACCTTCAAGAGTTTGCCAGTTTAGGATTTCAACATTTCTGTGATGCTTTCCCAAGAGTCAAACTAATCTGTGACTAGTTCTGCCACCCTTATTTCCGTACTTTCAGTATTCCCTATTAATCCAGCTGGTCCTCATAAGCCTTCTCCACAATTACATTTCCATCGCTTGTGAAAACTTTGTTTTCAACAGTATCTAGCTTGCATAGCAATACAGGAGTCACAAGAACATCTTAAATTGTTTCTTTCTTTCCTACACTAAATTACTTGTTTGCTACTAGTTGTTTTCATTCATTAAAAGTATTTTTGGCTTTTGCAATGCTTTTTCTGATTTTCTCTACAAAAAACGAAATTGGCTATCTCAGTTCACTGGTTTTGTGTAAGTAAAATGAGGTTGAACTCCACTGTGGACACATTCAGTGAGGTGTCTGTAGATGAATGGCAGTCCATTCTTCCTCAAGATCTGAAACTAGAGGAGGTGGCGATGTTGGATGCTTGGTTCTGGAGCGAAGTCAGCATTCTAATGCTTCCCAATTGTGTTTCACTGGGTTTAGATTGGGACTCAGGGCAGACCGGTCCATTTCAGGAATGTTATTGTTGACAAATCATTGCTTCACAGATGCTGCTTTATGATGGGGTACATTGTCATCTGATATAACCAGTCATCACCTCAGAACTGTTACTCTACTATACGCAGTACACAATGCTATAAAATGTGTTGTTATCCTTCCTCATTTAGAGTTTTCTTAAGTGCAGTAAGGGGACCACATCCAAACCATAAAAACGCACCATTGCATAACACTACCTCTTCTGTGCTTCACTGTTGGCAGTTGAACAGAAGCAAAATACTGTGGTATTACATCTTGAATACCAGTCTTTTATAGAATTTTGGAACATCTTTTATGGTTGCATATTGTGACATTTCTGACAACTGGAAATCTCTTCTATAGGATCAACATGGGTTCTGAAAACAAAGATTGTATGAAACCCAACTCGCTCTGTTCATCCACAAGACCCAGAAAGCAGTAGTTACTGGGCTCTAGATTGATGCCTGTTTGTTAACTTCCAATAGGTGTTCAATAAAAGTTCTGTACTGCCACTGACTGAACAAAATACAAACATATGGGATACCATATCAGCTGTATGAATGGACTGAATAGTTTCTAGCAAACAGAACAAAGTATGTCATTCTCAGTGGATAGAAATCATCAGATGAAAAGCAATTTCGAGGTTACCTCAAGAATGTGTTACAAGAGCATTACTTTTCGCAATGCATACAGCGTGCCCCAAGAGGAATGTTCAGTATTCAGCGATGTGACAGGAATGAGCATTCAGAGCAAAAAGTTGAGTAAACTTGGGCTCTAAAATGTGTATCTTAAGAGCTATGAGCACTTTTTAATAGCAAAGATGAGCAACTGCTCATAGCTATTAAGGTATGCATTTTAAAGCCCATGCTTACCCCTGAATACTGACCATTACTCCAGGGACGCCCTATGTAAATGGCAGAGTGGATAATGTCAGAAATTCCACAAAGGTTTTCATGGATGATGTGGTTGGATACAGAGCACTCCAATGCTAGAAAATTGTAGAGAAATACAGGAAAACCTGCAGAGAATTGACATTGGTGCAGGGATTGACAGTTGATCTTCAACATAAAATAAATGTAATGTGCAGGGAGGAGACCCCCCCCAAGAGGGATCATTGCCGACAAAATTTTATTAAGTAAATTTTCAATGCATAATGTACGGCCGTAGCCGGCTTAGGCATACTGTGGTGGAAGGTGCTGGCCGGAAGAACATGGTCGGCACATTCCTGCCACGTGCTCCTCGGTCAGACTCAAGTCCCACGGGTTGGTTGTGCTGACGGGGGTACGCTACTAGCAAGGCGTGTTGGTGGAATCAACCCTCCAATCAGAGACTAATCGTGTGATCACGTGGGGACGCGGCCGGGAGCGGCGAGGGCGGCTTGGAAACAGCTCCGCGCTCTCTTGGCTTCTGACCTCGGCCCCGAGTAGTCGCTCCTCTAGCCTCTGCGTCTCTGATGAGCAGACGGCTACCCCTCTTGGGGCTGCTCATCCCTACGTAGGCACCACTGTACCATCATTACAAGAATAAACTGGGTCCATTCCACTCAATTAATTTTCATTTTACAACGCCCTCCGCTCCTGACTTCTATCCTGACAAACAGTAACACACTGTGCAAAAGTAGACCAAAACACCTATTATTCTATGATTACATTATTGCAGAACTATTAAGTGGAAGCAGTCAAATCCATGAAATCCTAAGAGTATGCATACAGAGTGATGTAAAGTGGAAAAACCACATAAAATTAGTTACAGATAAGGCAGGTGCCAGACTCCGGCCAGTACTTGAATATTGCTCATCATTCTGTTATCTGTATGATACAGAATTGATAGAGGAAGTAGAGGAGATCCAAAGAAGAGCAGCACACTTCATCACAGGCTTATAGTAAGCACAAAAGTATCACAGAGATGCTCAGCCAACACCAGTGGCAGACACTGTGAGAGAGGAGTTGCAAACTCGTAGTACGATTTACTGTTAAAATTATGAGAGCATATGGCCCTAGAAGAGCCAACCACCATATTACTTTCTCCGATGTGTATCTTGTGAAAAGATCATGAAGGTAAAACAAGAGGGATTCTGACTAACAAGTGTTCAGCCTGCAAAGCATTCACAACTAGAACAGGAAAGGGGGGAAAGTGACAGTGGTCCCCAAAGAACTCTCCACTATTCACCACAGTATGATGATGAGGGGTGGGCAGTCACTACAGTGGATGGTGGAACTGATTTGGTAGTGTCAGCAGCCAGTTGTTCACCACTCTGGGTGAGATAGCAGTGGGTGCAAAGTGGTTGTCTGGTTGTAGGCTGATGTGTCATCAAGAAAACGCATTGATTAAACATACATTTTATTAGTGAACACATCCAATAATCGTAACAACATTCCGTGGTGGCAGTGCCCTCGAGGGCACTTAGTGAAGACGCTGTGCAACCTGTGACATCCTATTGTAAACTACAAATCTTCCTAGGGCGGGGAATGAAAATGTATGGTTGGGTTGTTTGTTAATTCTGGCTCATCAGATTCTGCAAAATAGTTCCCTTTATGATGACGTCGGGTTTATAATGCCCTAGCAGACCTGCTAGCTGTGTTCTAGTTGGATTTTACAAATCAAACTAGGCAACGCAAGAGATTCTTTCGATTTGCTCTTTTTTATTTAATAACAACAATTTATCGATGGTACTAACTATCTCATTCACTTCAGCAGCAGTCCATTATAAGACAAACTTATGGTATCACTTACAGTTTTTCAAAAAAAACTGTTCCAACTGTTTTTTGTCTGGCCACACGTCCCAATACATATAATCTCATTGGCATAAGTATTTTGAGCTAAGATGAACCCACTGAATGCTCAAAGCCCATACAGTGCAACCACATGGAAAACTTGCACAGTCTAGGAGAGACAGCTCTTTCTCAAACGAAACATCTTGACTCTCCTGTCCATGACTAAAAGTTGACTAATCCAGGAGCCCCAGTTCCATTTAAAATGGATAAATCTCCACCCTTTAAAGACCTGGAGCAAAGCTCGCATAATGTCCCACATCAGTTCGCAGCTAAACTTTCACATCGACTCTCCATTCTTCTCTCTACCTTGCTATTGGCTGACTGAGTCTGTGCTTCTCCCACAATGTTATTTTGTCATAGTGCCGTGAAATAAGATAATATTTTACACAACTGTGAATGAATTGGTCAATTTTAACAACTGTTTTCAAACAAAACCTACATCATGTATCACATTTAACTCCTGATTTTAATGCTAGGGGCACCCAAAGCTCTACTCTAGGTCTAATCTCTCATAAATCTTAAGTTATCTTGAATCATCCATTACCATGTTTAAATTTTGTTATTGAATTAAATACACAAGTGTTCTCCACATTTCACTGCCATTTATGTTTTGCTTAAAACTTTAAAAAAGGGAATATTCAGATTAATGCTCTGTGTCCCTGCATTACTTAATCTTAAGTTGGTGATTTGGCTTGAGTAGAGCTCACAGTACACACAATAATTCTCTTGAAAGCATTGCAAGATGGTGACTGTCCTTTGTGTCATTTAACAAATAGTATACAAAATTTCAGGTGACTAACACGCATTGCCAGTACCCCAACATTAGATGAGATATTGTGCAATCACACTGAATGTTTGAGAAGACCATGTCCCTTTGTAAACTGTTTTAAAAACATACACTTTGGAGATACCAGGACAACCTGTGGTGTCTATCATTGACTCCCAGTTTTGGTTACAATGTAACCAGACTGGCAACTGATAGGATCTGCTCCTTTCCGAACTCTTTGTGTTTGAAAGTGTGTGACCATAACCTGCCCATATAATGAGACAATGTTGTTTGGTGTTATATTTTGAGACCTCAGCCAGGCGGCACCTGAAATGGGCATGGCTCACCCTAAGCAGGTGGGTGATTGAACTGTTGCTTTCCCTCATGCCACACCTCCAACAGATTCACATTCATAAATGTTCCACCCTGAATGGCGTGTGAAAAAGCTGCACCTTGACCACTACAGCTTTCTCTGGTGCTCCCCCATAGATCTTAATCAGTGCTTGACAATACGCCACTTTGAATCGCTCAGCCCTGTCCACATGCAGTACAAAGCTGCCAGCAGTAGTGCATATCCTTGCAGGCAGGCACAGACAGTGACAGTATGACCATATAGGCAAAGATGGCTGGGCAGTTGAACTGGCATGGTCTTTAACAGTAACCCTCCAATGTAGGAGACTGGCCATGACTGGAAGTAGGCTCAGAGGTGGCCTGTTGGCTGGATAGTGCTGAGTCCACAACAGTGGACATAGAGCCACCTGTAGGCTTGCAGTTAGTGGAGACCAAGTCTCGTCGTGTTAGTTTGTAGATCCACATTAACTTGCAAACCAAAGTGGATCCATTCTAGAAGTTGCAGCTGCCAGACTACAAGTATCTATTTAAAAATGATGAGTATTTGTGAGGGCTTGCCACAGTGGTTCTGTCTTTCTGTAGTGTCATCATTATTATGGCGCTGGACCCTCAGCCTCCCAGCAGTGCGCTAATTGCCTGACGTTATGGTAGCAGTTTGTCACATCATCATGCAGTCTCTGACGTAACTGTGTCTTGTCAGCTCTGTTTTGACCCATTTCATGGCCTCTTGTATTTGCCATAGCAGTGTCATTAATTTATTCAGTTTCCTTTACTTCACATAAAGGAAATTTATTCTATATTTGGGTCACTGTTCAATTTGCGACTATATCGCAGCTTGTAAATTTATTCAGTAGTGTCAAAAAATAGTTGGAGCGCTGCAGTAAAGTGGCTTGAGAGTTTAGATGTAGATATAGTTGTAGAACAATGGACAGACATGTGCAAAGAGGGCTTAATTTCTTCAGCTTTTCAACAAAATTCTTCCTCAAAGGTAATGAAGTGGTCTGGTGTTAAACCCCTCAGTGCGGGTTGGGTCATGGCAGTGTGGCAAGGTCATAGGAGCAGGCTGTTGATAGCTTAGGGAGGAAGCATCTAAAGTCAAAACTATTCTATTTCTTTTCATTAGACTACATGGTAGTGTCTCAGTAGAGGTGATGGCCATATCCCCTCACAGCACTTGGAGAGGATGGTGCATGGCAGCAGTGAGCTAACAGCTTCTCCAGATGCTTATGCACCAGCATGTGGCTCTATTAGTGCGATGTGGCCCATCTTGGTTGGAGCCAACAGCACTGAAGACTAGAAGCTCTTTTTAACATTATTGATATTATTACACTCCTTTCCCAATACCTGTGCTCTTCATAGTATTTGTTATTGATAACAAAAATCCATTTAAACTGGACTGTGATTTACTCAGTCACAATACGAGACTCAAAATAATTTTCTTTTAGGTTTTGCACCTTTGTGTAGAGTACAGAGTGGAGTTATGCACTCTGGTGGAAAATGTTCCCATCTGACATAAAGCAGAAAATCTGGACCCTCACCCAATTCAAAAGAAAATTTAAAATATACCTCATTATCTACTAATTTTATAAATTAACTGAATAACTAGATTGAAGAATTGAAACGTTCCATTTGCTACATGTCAAGTAGCAATGTTCATTGTAATGCTACGTAAGTAGTAATAGGACTAGTCTTATTTGAAAAAGATGAGGGACATTCCATGTTGATTTACACTTTATTTTTTCCCATGATTCATAGTGCACTATTTGATTAACCATTACAGTTGCAAATGTGTAGTACTTTGGTCTAACCATAGGTGCCAGGACACTCAATAGACATGTAACCCTGCACAGTACAGCCCATTTTCCTAACTGCTGTCACTACATCAGCAGACAACACGGAGTGATGGATGATGTGGTTTCTGTAGAAGGAGAATGTAGACACTGTGTGTATCCACAGGTAGTTTGTGACCGTATGTGAATAGTGTACACCATCACAAAAAGTGCTCTTGCAACACAACAGTGCTTGTCCGCATAAGAGTTGGGAAAACCAAAACTCCCATTGCTGAAATGATGTTCAAGGTACTGCCACACTCACCGTATTCTCCTGACTTGGCCCCTTCTGAATACCAGTTGTTCAGGACTATGAGGAAATCTCTGCACAGACATCATTTTGCAGACTTCCAGTAACTGTGACCATCTGTCCTGTAGCAAGTGCGAGAAACTCCAGAAAAGTGTTTCTAGCAGTCCCTGCCTAAGTTAAAGTGGCAAGTCAAGAAAATATGCTGGGTGTGGCAATATCTGGACTCCCATTTCAGTGATAGGAGCTGTGGTTTTCCAACTCGTGTGGGGACAAGTATTGTTGTGCTGCAAGATCACTTTTCATAACATTACACAATCTCTACACACTGCCACCAATTGCTTCTGAATGTCCACAGTGTTTACTGCATCCTTCTACAGAAACTGTGTCAGCCAGTACTGTCCTTGATGATTGATCACAGTTTGTACTGTCTGCTCACTTAATGACAGCAGTTGGGAAAAGGGCTTTACTGCGCAATTGTTACACTTCTAGTGGTTGTCTTGTCGCCTAGGACTAGATCAGAGTACTACATACTAGTAGCTTTAATGATAAGTCAAAGGTGCACCATGACTGATGGGAAAAAATATGCATAAATCAATATGGATAGCCCCTCGTGTCATTGTAATCAAGTAATATGAAGCCACAAAAAGCATATAACCACCATCTATGTAGTATAATTGAGGAAGTATCAGTTTTTTCTAAGCACCAGTTTTTCTCTATTAAAATTAGCTGTCATATCCATTGTTAGAATTAAGTAGTATAGTGATAGTTTGCTGTTAATACAGTATACAGATTAATTTCTGATTTCAATGCCTTTTTTAATGTACACCTTGACCCCTTCTGTGTTCCTGAAGTTTCTCCCTCTTGTGATGGTATCTACAAAACATGAATGAGCAACATTAAGTAGTCTATGCTCATATACCGTATTTACTCGAATCTAAACCACACTTTTTTTCCGGTTTTTGTAATCCAAAAAATCGCCTGCGGCTTAGAATCGAGTGCAAAGTAAGCGGAAGTTCTGAAAAATGTTGGTAGGTGCCACCACAACTAAGTTCTGCCGTCGAATATATGTAGTGCTACACAGGCATTCTTTGCAGGCACAAAGATAAATACTGGCGCCTAAACCTCTGCGTCAGTAAATAAATTTAAAAAGAAATGTGGAAGATGAGCTTTTTTTCTCCGCCCCGAGTTTCGACCACTGCATTTTCATACATTATCCAACGAAGTAAATGCAAATTCTGTATTGTTCATCTTCTAATGTAGCAGCATTTCAATGTACTACGAAAATCTGACTATCAAGACTGTTTGGGATGTTTGTCAATATGGCCAACTCTACGTTCTGAATTTTTTTCTACCTGTGAGAAGAGATGGTTGCTAATAGGAACTTTTATGTATTGTGAATCACATACGAATATAAACATTTTGCCATGTATTGTTTCATGTTTGCTGCTATCTCATTAAATCCTGTCTGCCTAATAAACTACAAAACTAGAGTGAGACAACAGCAAACGCGGAAGAATATACATAACATGCCATGTTTATATTCGTATTATTCTTATGCCTAATAGTGGTACAGCCAGAAATGAAGCACGGCAATTGACTAGATTTTTAAATCTAAGATGACTAATTTCTGTGCAGAATGTAATGTTCTAAAGAGGCGTCTGCAAAGATTTTCAAATGGAGCAAATTTTTCACTAAACTCCCGTTCAGAACATCTATCATACGCAATCTATTATTTGGTTCTTGTTGATCATTATCGAAGAACACAGCAGTGTAAGTAACAACAAATAGCAGTCTCTTGCCATTGTTTCGCTAATGAGGCGATTCCTCTCTTTTGTTTTTTAATTGTAAGCGGTGGTAGCGTGCACAAAAGCAAGCCACGCCGCGAGCGGCAACAGGTCGTAAACACACATTATCAGAAGGCGACAAACAATGCATGACACAGTACAGTAATGCATTTTCAGCTTAGAGTGACGTAAACACCTATAACAAAGAGAAAGGCACTTATCAGATCAAAGAAAAATAAGCAATCATTTCAAACCAGACGAAGTACATGAAAAAGGAAGGGTACCTGTATAAATACCGACGGAGTGCCTGACGCATAGCAATGGCTACCTAGTAAAGCTTAACTGCTAAGCTTACGACTCTAACCAAACTACTGTAGCTGTATTGTCATTCATTCGACCTAAATTGTGTCTCATATTACAATGGACCAACTTTGTTTCGATTTGGAGGTGCGGCCAAAAACTTTTCTCTCCCCTTGAATTTCAAGTCTCATATTTCAGGTGCGACTTAGATTCGGGAAATTTTTTTTCCTTGATTTCGAGTCTCATTTTTCAGGTGTGGCTTAGATTCGAGTAAATACGGTACATGTTAAATTGTTTCCTTGCTTTTTCATCATAAATTGGATTTGGGAATTAAAAAATAATCTGAGAAAACCTTTCTGTTTTTTTTTTTTTTTTTTTCAACACACTGCTGTCATTTGCAACTGATGCATAAAATTTCTATAACTGTCATACATTTGTGTCTGGTTTCCAGAAAATGTGTAGATACATCATCAATTTTCAGTAGTTTTCATATTCCAGTACAGACTGCTCTCTGTCTATTGAGTTTGATCCACATTCTTTGCCAGAGATCTCATGTAGTCCAGGTTTGTTCTTAAGAGACTGACTGTCTTCATGACTTAGTAGTTTTTTGCTAGATCTGTATCTAATTATAATGAATTGCAGTAATTAGATGTGGATCTGAAGATGAGCTTTAACAAAATTTGAAATCCAAGTAAAGATTAAGTGACCCAGATGAAGTCAGTCTTTCTCCATTATGTAAAAATTAAACCTATTCATTTTATGTATGTGACTGAATTGCTAATGCTGAAAAAT
This sequence comes from Schistocerca cancellata, assembly GCF_023864275.1. NCBI lineage: Eukaryota > Metazoa > Arthropoda > Insecta > Orthoptera > Acrididae > Schistocerca > Schistocerca cancellata. Next base: position 140,952,813 of record NC_064633.1, read on the forward strand.
AATTTTTCAGTTCCAGTAGCACCAGGTCTAAACGTAACTGTTTAAAAAATAAAGCATTCAAGCAATAGTGGAAGTCACCTATGCTGTGTCTGCAATTACTAATCACAGTTGATACAGAAGTGTTACAGTCAGTTCACATTTTATTCTTAACCAATAATGAAGTGAGACTAGTTCTAATTTAAGAATTTAAGAGATTACTTCATTACAACCACACTTATCAATGTGAATCGCGATAAAATCTGATCACATTACAACTGATGCATCAGGGAAGAGCAAGTTTCTGTTTTCAACACCTGCCATCATGAGAATCAAAATACCTCTTATAATAAAAGTGACAAATTAATTTTTAAATGAAATTAGTTTTCAGAATTACCTATAAACAGATGTGTAGTTTTTATTCGGAAAGGTATTCTGTTTCTTATGGTGTTGTATGTGTGGCGATGAAAGCTTGCCCTTTCAAAACACATCAGTTTTAATGTTACCAGATTTTGATGTTATTAACATTATGTGTGTCTGAGCTGAAAAATTAACTTAAATTTGTCTGTAGTTGATGAAATATTAACCCCAAATATTCTTTCCTGTAATTTAAATGGTGGTGTTCATGCTATTAATGTCAAACACATCATACAGTTTTGGAGAAAATATTTTGACATTGATGATGATGCCATACATGTGATGATCTGTTGATTGACAATGCTCTATGTAATGTAGATGTATCTTTTTTTCTGTTGAAAAAGAAAATACACTTATTCTTCACATTATATTTTAAGACAATATAAATATGAGATATATCTAAAAAGAAAGATGATGAGACTCACCAAACAAAAGCGCTGGCAGGTCGACAGACACACAGACAAACACAAACATACACACAAAATCCAGCCCTCGCAACCAATGGCCGCCCCGTCAGGAAAGAGGGAATTCCCTCTCCTTCCCTCTTTCCTGACGGGGCGGCCATTGGTTGCGAGGGCTGGATTTTGTGTGTATGTTTGTGTTTGTCTGTGTGTCTGTCGACCTGCCAGCGCTTTTGTTTGGTGAGTCTCATCATCTTTCTTTTTAGATGTATTTTTCCCACGTGGAACGTTTCCCTCTATTATATTCATATCATAAATATGAGATATAATGTCTTATAGAAGTAATGTAAATTACAGGTATATGTTTTTCAATGTATTGGAAATAATAGCCAACCAGTCGCAAAATACTGGTTTATTAAATCTTGACCAAGGTTTTGACAGTTTTAAAACTGTCTTCATCAGAAGATTTTGTATTTTGTATTTTTGCCCCCCCCCCCCCCCCCCCTTCTAGCATATTTGTTCATATAGCATACTTTATCAGTGGAACCATTTCCCTTAGCATGATGCGTCACAAGTATCTACACTATCCCCCCCCCCCCCCCCCCCCCCCCCCCCCCCACCCCCCCCCCTCTCTTTTCCCAATTTGCATTTGGCTTTTAAAATTTGCAGTTTCTCAACCACGGTATGTCCTTTTACAGTATTCCTTCATGTCAAAGGTCAACTTAATATGTCGAGTGTTGGGCCTCTTATACATTGACAGAATGAGTATGGTTTGAATAGTTCTCTGAACGAAATAGGACAAAAGTACTTACATCACTGAAACTTTAATTATTTTTCAGTGTAGTCTCCTTGTAGATTAATGCACTTGGTCGAACAATGTTCCAGTGCCTTGATCCCCCCTCAAAAATAAATTGTCTTCAGGCCTGCAAAATGGTTGTCTGCTCCGGCTATCAATTCTTCATTTGGAGTGAATGTTCATCCACCAAGAAAATTTTTCAGTTTCGGGAAGAGATGGAAGTCTGATGGAGCCATATCAGGTGAATAAGGCGGGTGTGGCAACAATTCATAATTCGTGTAATTTTGCCATGGCAACGGCACATGTGTGCAGGCGCACATAGTCTTGATGGGGGATGACTTTCTTCGTTGTTAAACCTGACCTTTTTTTCGTGTATCTTTTCTTGCAATTTGTCCAGAAGGCTAGCATAGTATTCTCCAGTAATCGTTTGCCCAGTGGGGAGATAATCTACAAACAGAATCCCCTTCACATCCCAGAACACTGATGTCACGACCTTTCCCTGCCGAAGGAATTGTCTTTGCTTTCTTTGGTGGTGAAGAATCAGCAGTTTCTACTGCTTTGACTGTTGTTTTGTCTCTGGGATATAGTAGTGCACCCAAGTTTCAACTGTGGTCACAAACCAGCGCAAAAAATCTTGTTCGTTTCTCATAAAACTGGCCAAACATTGTTCTGTTACCTCCATTCTCTCACGTTTTTTATCCAGTGTCAAGAGTCGTGGCACTCATCTTGCAGATAATTTTTTCATTTCTAATTCTTCAATTAAAATGTGATATACCCTTTCAGATGACATCTGGCAAGTGACAGCAATTTCACACATTTTCAATCAACAATCCTCCACAACCACTTTGTGCACTCCACGTTCACAAATAACTATGCAGGAACAACAACAGAGCCACATCACTGCCACAGCTCTTCCAAGAGCACTGATGGGGCACATGTTTCCAGGCAACAGTCCAATGAATATTGTGAACAACTCATTGCACTAACACTGACCTCTCGTTATGATTCCCAGAACTTTTCAAACAACCCTCGTATTTCCTTGAAGTGTTTCTGCTTTGACACTCATACTTGTTACAGTTCTGTATTCACGCACAAGTGCTTGTTGTGTATTTTTATACATAATGTAAAGAATTTATGTTTACCTGAGTGTGCGCACTCTCTTTAAGCCATACTATTTCAATAGCACGCTTTTCTATCCTCCTCCTGGCTCCCTTTTTTTCTGCTTTTTAGTTAATATGTTAATTGTAATAACGAATATGTACTTGTTTAAACGCACATGCTGCTCATTGCAGCTACGTGCATACACGATCCATCCTGGCTCCCTTTTTTTCTGCTTTTTAGTTAATATGTTAATTCTAATAATGAATATATACTTGTTTAAACGCACATGCTGCTCATTGCAGCTACGTGCATACACGATCCGTAGAAGCGCTGCCTACTACAGGTGACTTAAGGCTAGTGCCTCTACTCTTCATCCAGTTGGCACATGTCACTAGCTCTGTATATGGTATACTTATCCTTTGTATGTTCCGATGCCACATTTTATATTTAAATGTCATATACAAATCTTTGAAGCAACACACTGTGTGTTGTTGGATCCTTTGTCAAATGTGTGGTATTTTAAAAAGTTTTAAGACAAAGCCATACAATAGAGAGATTCTACATTTGAATGGTGATTAAGTGGATAACATGCGCATGTGCTAGATAGTCAATGTGAGTATACTTCAATAGAGGACAAATGTAAGAATGTAGAAGCATACATCACTAGGGAGTAAGATAGATGCTGCCTACAGGAAAATTAGAGAGACATTTGGAGAAAAGAGAACCACCTGTATGAACATCAAGAGCTCAGATGGAAAACCAATCCTAAGCAAAGAAGGGAAAGCAGAAAGGTGGAAGGAGTATATAGAGAGTCTGTACAAGGGAGATTTGCTGGGGGGCAGTATTATGGAAAATGAAGAGGATGTAGATGAAGATGGGAAGGGATATAGGATACTGCATGAAGAATTTGACAAAGCACTGAAAAACCTACATCAAAACAAGTCCTTGGGAGTACAATCATTCCGTTAGAGCTACTGATAGCCTTGGGAGAGCCAGCCATTGACACAACTCTTCCATCTGGTGAGCAAGATGTATGAGGCAGATGAAATATCCTCAGACTTCAATAAGAATATAATAATTCCAATTCCAAAGAAAGCAGGTGCTGACAGATGTGGAAATTACTGAAATATCAGTTTAATAAGTCACGGTTGCAAAATACTAACACAACGCTGGCAGAAGCTGATCTCAGAGAAGACCAGTTTGGATTCAGGAGAAATGTAGGAAAACACGAGGCAGTACTTATCGTACAAGACAGGTTAAGGAAAGGCAAACCAATGTTTACAGCATTTGTAGACTTAGACAAAGCTTTTGACAATGTTGACTGGAATGCTCTTTTTCAAATTCTAAAGGTGGCAGGGGTACAATTCAGGAGCAAAAGGCTATTCACAATTTGTACAGAAAAGCTTTTGACAATGTTGACTGGAATGCTCTTTTTCAAATTCTAAAGGTGGCAGGGGTAAAATTCAGGAGCAAAAGGCTATTCACAATTTGTACAGAAACCAGATGGCAATTGTAACAGTCGATGGGCACGAAAAGGAAGCAGCAGTTGAGAAGGGAGTGAGACAGTATTGTAGCCTCTCCCTGATGTTATTCAATCTGTATATTGAGCAAGCAGTAAAGGAAACAAATAAAAATTTGGAGTAGGAATTAAAATCCATGGAGAAGAAGTAAAAACTTACAGGTTCGCCGATGACATTGTAATTCTGTCAGAGAGAGCAAAGTACTTGGAAGAGCAGTTGAATGCAATGGACAGTGTCTTGAAAAGAGGATGTAAGACAAACATCAACAAAAGCAAAATGAGGGTAATGGAATATAGTCAAATTAAATCAGGTGATGCTGAGGGAATTAGATTAGGAAACTTAAAGTAGCAGATGAGTTTTGCTATTTGGGAAGCAAAATAACTGATGATGGTCGAAGTAGGGAGGATATGAAATGTAGACTGGCAAAGGCAAGAAAAGAGTTTCTGAGGAAGAGAAATTTGTTAACATCGAGTATAGATTTAAGTATCAGGAAGTCTTTTCTGAAAGTATTTCCTTGGAGTGAATCCATGGATGGAAGTGAAACATGGACAGTAAAAAGTTAGACAAGAAGTGAATAGAAGCCTTTGAAATGTGGTGCTACAGAAGAATGCTCAAGATTAGATGGATAGATCACGTAACTAATGAGGAGGTGCTGAATAGTGTTGGGCACAACCTGAGTAGAAAAAGGGATCAGGTGCTAGAACACATTCTGAGAAATCAAGTGATCATCAGTTCAGTACTGGAGGAAAGTGTGGTGGGTAAAAACTGTAAATGGAGGCCAAGAGATGAATATAGTAAGCAGATTGAGAAGGATGTAGGTTGCAGAAGTTACTCGGAGATGAAAAGGCTTGTGCGGGATAAACTAGCATGAAGAGCTGCATCAAACCTGTCTTAGGACTGAAGACCACAACAACAGTGCTTCACTAAAATTATTTGTAAACATTTCTTGTTCCCTGTTCTGCACACAGTGTCTTAATATTTGTTAATAGGTACAAAACCTTCTGAAGATGACAGTTTTAAAAGTATCAGAATCTTGGTCAAGATTTAATAAACCTATATTTTGCAACTGGTTGGCTTCTACATTAATCCATTGAAGCCCTTGCATGCATAGTTGCTGAAGAGAAGCCACGTCTAAAATCTTAGGTAAATTTTCTTTTCAACAAAAATGAAAATTAAGCTGTTAGAAAATATCACAAAAACTGATAAAAAGTAATACTGACGATTAACTAAAAATATTTTCCCCTTCCCTATTGTTATAATATTGCAAAATGTGCCATTGGAACATAAATGAAGTGACTGGTGACATAATCTGCTGAGTTTTAATTAATTATGTTTCTTATAATTGCAATGAACTTAATCTACCACCAACCTCTCCACTGATACAAAATAGAATATTAAAAGTGAGTTAAGAGGTTAACTAAAGATAAAGAGATAATGCATTCATAAAAAATGTAATGATGCAAAATGCAGTAACACATGTTTACACTTAACGATTTGCTCAGCAAAATTATGTTGTGGGTCTCTTATTGTTGATTTGCCTTTTTTATATTTCATCGTTTCCTTAATTTATATGGGCATAATTGGAAGCTGATGTGGCTCTTTCATCTGCTGTTAATTTCCATTGTAGTAGTTGGAATATTCTTTTCTCTCATGAAACTATATGTACAAAATAATCACTGTAATTTATCATTATTTAATACTTATTTCTATTTTTATTTGCAGTGCAACAACATCAATTAACTCGTTAGCTACAGATTCTGGACCTGCAGGAAACCTTTCAGATCCCCTGGATACTACTATTGAATGTTTACTAAGAGATTGGCATCACAATCCAGATCTGCTATACTCTATACATCCAATTGATGGCAGCTTTCTTATCTGGTATTGTTTTACTTATTCCAAGCAGTAAAGTTTAGCACAAAATTCAGTTTTGTAGATTTATCATGACAGATGTGATATATTTCAGGTAAAATTAATAGAACATCATGGTAACTCCTAATAGTAAAATGCTTTATTGGCAGCTGACTTAACAATAGACTAACAAGATATCTTCCACAGAAATAGTTGTTGCTGTACCTCATGTCACAATTTCTGTATTTTCTCATCATACACAATATCTTAGGCCATTCCTGTGCCACTTACGCGACTCATTTTCATTACTCGCAACCTAAGGTTCACTCTCATGTGAACACTCCAAGTGCAAGACCTGACCATGCATGCACCCTAATGAAGTCCTGTTGCAAGTATTTCCTGTCTAATCAAAAGTAAGGTCATGTGTGAATGCACTTCAACAACTTCTTAAAACACACATGCCATTTGATGAGTTACCACATCCTCCCTCCCCCCCCTCCCCCCCCCCCCCATTTCCTCAGAAATGTTGTGGTGCAAAGTGATCCCTTCAGCACATTCTTTGCCCCCACCATCTCCATGTCCTAGAGCTGTGATATATCCCCTAACCATCATCACCCCTTTCCTCTACATTACCCCATTCCCTATCCCCTGGTCTCACTCCTTCCTTTTTTTCCAGTCATTTTTGCCTTCATTCTTCTTGGCTGACTTTATAGAAAAATCTGAGAAATCTCTCTCTTACACTACTGCCTAGGTTTTATTTTTACAAAAATTTAACACATCGCTCGACAGTTGTCAAGATCAGGCACTCTCCCGTCTCCCATTTCTTAATATTTGCAGAACCATATTGTCATTTGTGTATGTGTTTTTGCATGTTGCACAAATGCCAGAAAAAGAGCAAAAGTTGTTCACTTAAACTCCCCTCTCCATAGTGCTCCTCTTTCTCCTCCTTCCCAGTCCTGTCTTCCACTTGCTGTGCTGCCTGCAACTCCCCTTGCCTGTGACAGGCTATGTTCACCGCTGCCACATCCCAATCTTTGCTCTTGGTGCCTCTTACTCCTAATCATCAGTCACCCCTCCCTCCACCCCTACCTCCAACTCCACATTTTTCTCCTCTCATCTCTCATCAACTACATCTGACACAACCCCTCACCCCAGTTGAAATGCAGTGCTCATATAGTGTATTGTGGCAGTGCAATGTAGACTTGTGTGCATGCATCTGTGTGTGTGTGTGTGTGTGTGTGTGTGTGTGTGTGTGTGTGTGTGTGTGTGAGAGAGAGAGAGAGAGAGAGAGAGAGAGAGAGAGATTTCCCCAGCTCTGGTGTACTATTAAGTAATGATAGTATGGTCATGGATAAATATTCCAGAGGTAAAACAGTCCCCCCTTTGGGTCTCTAGATAGGGACTACTCAGGAGATTGTCATCAAAAGGAAGCAAAACAAGCATTCACCAGGGCAGTGTGGAATGTTAGATCCCTTAAGTGGGTAGGTGGACTAGAGAATTTAAACAGGGAAATGGATGGGTTGAAGTTACAGTGGGTATTAGCAAAGTGTGGTGGCAGGGAGAACAGAACTTCTGGTCAAGTGACTGCAGGTCTGTAAATACAAAATTAAATGGGGATAATGTAGCAGTGAGTCTATTAATGAATAAGAAAATAGGAATACACGTAAGCTACTGGGAACACCATATTGATCACATTATTGTAGCCAAGACAGACCTGAAGCTAACACCCACAACGATAGTAAAAGTTTATATGACAACTAGCTCTACAGATGAGGAAAAGATTGAAAGAGTGTGTGATGAGATAAAAGTAATTATTCAGTTAGTCAAGGAAGATGGGAGAGTGGAATTTAATATTAGGTAAAAGAAGGCAGAATAGCAAGAGAACGTGGATCAGGGAAAAGAAATGAAAGAGGAAGCCACCTGGTAGAATTTTGCACAGAGAACAACTCACTCATTGCTATTGGTGTAAAAACCTTGAAAGTAAATTGTGTACATGGAAGAAACCGGGAGACACAGGAAAGTTTCAAAAGGATTACATGATGGTAAGACAGAGATTTCGAACATTTTCAGGGACAGAAATGGACCCTGACCATAATCTGTTGGTTATGAAATTCAGATAAAAACTGAAGAAATGCTGAAAAGTACAGAATTGAGGGGATGGAATCTAAAAGAACCAGGGGTTACTGAGAATTATAAAGGGAGGATTAGGCAAAGATTGACTGAAACAGGAGTAAACAACACAACAGAACAGTGATGGGTAGCCTTGAGAGATGAAATAGGGAAGGCAGCAGAGGATCAAAAAAGCAAAAAGACACTCAGTAAAAATTGTATAATGCATGAGTTATTGTACTTAACTGATGGTAAGAGAAATTATAAAAATGCATCAAATGAAATTGGCAAAAGGGGTTACGTAAGTCTCAAAAATGAGATTGACAAGAAGTGCAAAATGACAATGGCAAGGTAAGAAAAGTAACAATGTAGAGCAGAGATGAGCACAAATCAGCTCAATGAGCAGCACTCCAGCTCAGGCAGGAAAAAGAGCGGAGTTTGTACTCTGGCAGAAGTTAACATTGTAGCTGCTTACACAGCTTGCTGTAAGAACTGGAGGAGGGACGCATATCAAACCAGATGTAAACTTGTGACATTATGCTTTCTGATGTCTCATTCTATTCAGTGCATTAGATTGTAGTGCTAAATAAATATGTTTAATTATATTCCTTTCATTAGATTGTGCATAGGAAGCAAAAGTAATTATCTTGACATCTGATAATTCCTTTGACTGCTACCTATAGTCATGAAAATACAGTAGGCCAATATAAAAGCTTATTTAGAATAAAGCATAACCAATGAATGACAAGCTAACTCTAGGTTAAGCACAGAAATAAATAAATGAATAAATATAATTCACCATAAATAAAACATAGGCCTATGTGTTCTTATATATATTAAATGTCATTCAGCAGATGTGTATCTCTTTTCACTAAAAAAGACGTGTTATATTTGGCGTGATTGATCTTGCACTTGCAATTCGCGGAACTGCAGTGAGATCTGTGTCATTTAGAGTGGCTCTTCATGGATACTTATTTATCTTCATTAGAGAGAACAGGTATTCATGCAGATATGTTGAGCCGGACATTGATAGTAGTTTGACAGCTATTTTGTGCACATTTGGGAAATCGATTTGCACAAAATGTTCATAAAAATGTGGTAGGCTTGTTTGTGATTCATATTTAGCCTTCAGTTCACTATCACATTGAATTGTGAGCAATTCACACTGTAGAGCAGATGAAACATCATCTGTTATTGTGGTAGTTGAAAAGGATGCAGCAAACACTTTCCGATCCATCGATAAATCATCCAGATCTCTAAATCAGATGGTAAACTCCTTCACAAGACTCAACTGCAACTGATCTTGAATTAAACTACACTCCTGGAAATGGAAAAAAGAACACATTGACACCGGTGTGTCAGACCCACCATACTTGCTCCGGACACTGCGAGAGGGCTGTACAAGCAATGATCACACGCACGGCACAGCGGACACACCAGGAACCGCGGTGTTGGCCGTCGAATGGCGCTAGCTGTGCAGCATTTGTGCACCGCCGCCGTCAGTGTCAGCCAGTTTGCCGTGGCATACGGAGCTCCATCGCAGTCTTTAACACTGGTAGCATGCCGCGACAGCGTGGACGTGAACCGTATGTGCAGTTGACGGACTTTGAGCGAGGGCGTATAGTGGGCATGCGGGAGGCCGGGTGGACGTACCGCCGAATTGCTCAACACGTGGGGCGTGAGGTCTCCACAGTACATCGATGTTGTCGCCAGTGGTCGGCGGAAGGTGCACGTGCCCGTCGACCTGGGACCGGACCGCAGCGACGCACGGATGCACGCCAAGACCGTAGGATCCTACGCAGTGCTGTAGGGGACCGCACCGCCACTTCTCAGCAAATTAGGGACACTGTTGCTCCTGGGGTATCGGCGAGGACCATTCGCAACCGTCTCCATGAAGCTGGGCTACGGTCCCGCACACCGTTAGGCCGTCTTCCGCTCACGCCCCAACATCGTGCAGCCCGCCTCCAGTGGTGTCGTGACAGGCGTGAATGGAGGGACGAATGGAGACGTGTCGTCTTCAGCGATGAGAGTCGCTTCTGCCTTGGTGCCAATGATGGTCGTATGCGTGTTTGGCGCCGTGCAGGTGAGCGCCACAATCAGGACTGCATACGACCGAGGCACACAGGGCCAACACCCGGCATCATGGTGTGGGGAGCAATCTCCTACACTGGCCGTACACCACTGGTGATCGTCGAGGGGACACTGAATAGTGCACGGTACATCCAAACCGTCATCGAACCCATCGTTCTACCATTCCTAGACCGGCAAGGGAACTTGCTGTTCCAACAGGACAATGCACATCCGCATGTATCCCGTGCCACCCAACGTGCTCTAGAAGGTGTAAGTCAACTACCCTGGCCAGCAAGATCTCCGGATCTGTCCCCCATTGAGCATGTTTGGGACTGGATGAAGCGTCGTCTCACGCGGTCTGCACGTCCAGCACGAACGCTGGTCCAACTGAGGCGCCAGGTGGAAATGGCATGGCAAGCTGTTCCACAGGACTACATCCAGCATCTCTACGATCGTCTCCATGGGAGAATAGCAGCCTGCATTGCTGCGAAAGGTGGATATACACTGTACTAGTGCCTACATTGTGCATGCTCTGTTGCCTGTGTCTATGTGCCTGTGGTTCTGTCAGTGTGATCATGTGATGTATCTGACCCCAGGAATGTGTCAATAAAGTTTCCCCTTCCTGGGATAATGAATTCACGGTGTTCTTATTTCAATTTCCAGGAGTGTAGATTTCCACACTGACGATTTGGGAAAAATAGGCTTACTCACATTTCAGTATATGATGCTGCCAAAGCTCCAACATTTGTGTGAAATCGGTAATACAGTCTACAAAATGAGTAATAACTTAGTAGTTTCCCAGCAATTTAAGATTAAGTTTATTCGTTTGGAATGTGATGTCAGTGAGAGATGCTAACTCATTAATACATTTAAGATCAATGAATTTATGACTGGAACACCCTTTTGTTTCCATGAATAAAATTTATTTTGTCCAACAAATCAAGAAAGTGATTAAACATATTACCCCTTCTGAGCCAACAAACTTCACAAAAGTATGCAATATCACCAAATTCTCACTCAGTATCCTTCAGGAGAGCTTTAAATTGCCTCAGGCACTGGCTGTGACTCTTAATAAAATTAAATGTTCTCACTACTATGGTCATTACATTTGCCATTGTGTTGTTTTTTGTGCACAGGTGTTCTTAATGTATCAAGCAATGCACAGGTACAAACCTCACTTCATGTTGCAGTAGTTCGCTTCTCAGACAACCTATAAGCCCTGCTTTACATCCAACCATGCAGGGAGCTTCATAAGTGGCAACTGAAATGAGCTTTTCCTGTGGTAGACCAAACATGATAAACACATTTCCGATGAACTGCAGTAGCTCATCACCTGTTGTGGTGTCTTTGAGAAGACGTAAATCAAGGAGTTCCTCCTGTATGTTTCTATCAACACCTCTAATAAATATTGTCAGCTGGGCTGTGTCCGATAAGTTGGTACTCTCATCTAATGCAATAGGAAACAGCAAGACATTCGAAATGATATCCATCAATTGTCCCACAGTATCACCTGACAAACATTCAACATGAGTTATAGTATGCTGCGACACTTGCGAAAGACCATGATAATTGTAAACGCAGCTCATCTGCTGTGACTACCAAACTCTGCTTCACAAATTTGCTGGCACAAAATGGTTGGGAAGAACGGGTGGCCAGCAAAGCTATTCTGTAATTAGCACAAACAGCTGCATCAGAAGAGGAGGCATCACATTTGAGTGTAAGAAATCAACAGATTTGTTATTTCAAAGGAAAATTTGGTTTATTAGGCACCATAATTAAGTTATATCATATGTAGGTACAACAGTATAATACATACCTCTGCTTTAGGTCCTTCCTCGTGTAGATTATTGAGAAGATTAAGTCGTATTTCACCTTCTACACTTCCATACTGGTTTAAGTGGTGTGTTCTGTAGTGACATCCTAAATTGTACTTGTTTATGCCTAATATTTTACCAAATACCAAACATTGTGCTCCTCCTTTGCTGTCAGTGAGCAAGTAATCACACTCCCAAGTAGAGTTGAACTATAAAATAGAACACCACTTTACCGCATTGCTTTGACTAACCATTTCAGCTACACAACACTGTACCATAACATAATATACTCAGCTAGGTACATTGCTGTGGCTATGCTTGCGCCTTGACTGTTCATATTGCCATGTAGTCTTTCCAGAACAAACTATTAGATAGAAGTCAGTTGCTCTCAGCTTCTTGGCTCTGCCCGCGCTGATGCAGGTGTCTCTGGGAGTGCAGCTCTCTCGTTATTGACCTATGTATAACTAGGGGAAAAATTGATGCCGTTGAAGGGATATTTGGAAAAAATGGAGCATCTGTTTGAATGTCAAGAGCTCGGATTATAAGCCAGTACTTAGCAAAGAAGAGAAAGCATAAAGATTAAAGGAGTATATAGAAGGGTTATACAAGGGAAATGGACTTGAATGCAACGTTAGAGAAATGGAAGAGGAAATAAATGAAATTGAGGTGGGAGATATGATATTGCAAGAAGAATTTGAGAGAGCACTGGAAGACCTAAGTGAAAACAAGGCCTCTGGAGTGGAAGAGTTATTTAGACAAAACTATTTCACTTGGTGGGCAAAATGTATGAGACAGGTGAAACATCCCCAGACTTCAAGAGGGATTTAATAATTTCAGTTCCAAGGAAGGCGGGTGCTGACATGTGAGTGTTACTGAACTATTAATTTATTAAATTATCATTTCAAAATGCTAAACAAATTCTTAAAGTCTGGAATATCTGGTAGAACCAACATCGGGGAAGCTCAGTTTGGATTCAAGAGAAATAAAGGAACCTGTCTTTGAAAGTAGATTAAGGAATGGCAAACCTATGTTTATAACATTTGCGGACTTAAAGAAAGCTTTGGACAATGTTAAATGGAATACTCTGAAATTCTGAAGGCTGCAGGGATAAAACGCAGGAAGTGAATGGCTATTTACAAATTGTACAGAAAGCAGATATTAGTTATAAGCATGATAAGGGAAACAGTGGTGGAGAAGGTAGTGGGACAGGGTTGCAGCCTATCCCCGATGTTCTATCAACACACTGAGCAAGCAGCAAAGGAAACCAAAGAAAAATTTGGAGTAGGAATTAAAGTTCAGGGAGAAGAAATAAAAACTAAAGACTTTGAAGTTTTCTGATGACATTGCAATTCTGTCGAGGACAGCAAAAGACTTGGAAGATAGTTAAATGGAATGGACAGCATCTTGAAAAGAGATTATAAGATGAACCTCAACAAAAGTAAAACAAGAGTAGTGGAATGTTGCTGAAGTAAATCAGGCATTGCTCAGGAAATTAATTAGGAAATAGACACTGAAACAGTAGATGAGTTTTGCTATTTGGGCAGCAAAATAGCTGATGATAGCAACAAAAACTATTTCTGAAAAGAGAGATTTTTTTAACATATAATATCTTTTTAAGCGGTAAGAAGTATTTTCTGAAAGTCCAATAAACCCAGAGTCTTTAAAGATATGAACTTCCATGTATAAAATAGCTTCAAACTTCTGACTCCTTTAAAAATGAAGTAATGTGTTAAATATTTGGCATTAAGCATTTAAATGTTTGTAAAATATTTGAAATATTGTTGGCAGTTTGTTGCAAGTCACTAAGTGTTCTTATTCTCAGTTACTGGTTGAATATACTCTCCATATTTGTGTGCAGTGAGTTACTCTACTTGAAGACATATACACTGTTTCTAACTGTAATACTTGTCTTACTGTATTTAACTTTTAACATAAGATTATACCTCTTGATGAGTAGACTATGACAGCATTTTAAATTTTTAAATTAGACCAAAGTATGAATACTGTAAGCAGATTCAAATGAATGTAGGTTACAGTAGCAATTCGGAGCTGAAGAGGTTTGCACTTGATTGCATAGCATGGGGAGCTGCAGCAAACCATTCTTCAGAGTGAAGATGACAACAACATTGTCTTATTATTATTCTTTTTAGTTCTTTTTTCTTCAGGTATAGAATAATTTTTTGTCAATATATCATGTTTTTAGTATGCCTTAGGTTCACAACCTTTTAAATCCACAAGGGGAGAGCCGAAGTCACTGTGCTTTCGGCAGTCTGTAAACAAAATTGTTTCTCATGTGAAGTATACTATTTATTTTACATTAATGGAAAATTTTGCAGAAAATAGTTATCATTTTTAATTTCAAACATCAGTGAAACAATCTATTCAGGTTGGCCGCAAGCACTTAGCTCTCATGTTCTATATATCTGGTATTTTACAGAAAGTCATATTCATCAGATATCTCTCTGTAAGGTGTTGGGCCTGGTAGTGTAGCAGTAAAGCAAGTACCTGGAATCTAAGAAGCTGCAGAATCAAATCCCAGTTGGGCCACGGATTTTTTAGTCTGCATTTTAACATAGCCTTCACTTCTCAACAATGTGAGAAGTCACTAGAAATGACACGTGGTTCGGATTCCTTAAACTGTAGGTCTCCTTTCTCCAGCCGGATAACTGGGATGGGTTACAGACGTACAAAAGTCACCAAAGTTGTGTCCAGTCAAAAGATATTCACCAGGCCAGTGAGCCACATGAAACTATCATCTCTTTAATCTGTGCATAAATTGTAAATGTTTTGTTTGTCGCACGACTGCTACGGTCGCAGGTTCGAATCCTGCCTCGGGCATGGATGTGTGTGATGCCCTTAGGTTAGTTAGGTTTAAGTAGTTCTAAGTTCTAGGGGACTGATGATCACAGTCCCATAGTGCTCAGAGCCATTTGAACCATTTTTGTTTGTCATAGTAACTTTTCCATCTCCAGGATTGTGGAGTGGCTGGATGAATATCACCCAGGGTCATTTCGCCAAGCTCAAGTATCTTTTTCAACACGCATCCCCAATGCATTTCCTCTTGGCGACGCAATGACCATGTCTACAAATGTATGTTTGTACAATGCGTATGGCTGCCATAACTACAGAGATGTGCTGAAGCCACCTTCTACTAACAAAGGGCCTGTAAGTGGACCAGCAGGTGGGACTGAGACAGATGCTCCTACACCGCTCCCAAGTGTAATCGAAGAGGAGGCAGACTGGGATCCTTCAACTCCAGCTAAAGACACTTCACAGCAAGTTCCTAGCAATGTGAAGAGTGCTGATCCACCAGTAGCTGCTGCACACAAGGAAGCTGGGGCTACAAACCAGGAAGGGGTGTCAGCAGATCCTTCTCCTACTCTCTCCATGGTGTCAAAGCATTCCAATGGAACTCTCAATCTCTGGCAGCTAACATTTGGTGATAGTACAAAATTCTCCCAGGTAAAGTGCTTTGTGATCATCATCCAACATTTTACATGTATTGTGTTTTTTCTTTTCTTTATAAGGCAGTTCTGCTGAAAAGATTAAAATTACATATATTTGAAATCTTCCTTTGTGTACCCAACTGAATGACTAGCATGTGTATGTGATGAATGAGCTAGAACTTTATAGAACTGGGAATAAAATGGTCAGTGGTTACTTTCATATCTAAAAAAGGACATTGGAAGCTGAACCCACCTGATGGATTAAAACTGTGCACCAGACCAAGCATTGATCTTAAAAGGCAAGGATCTTGATTTAAAGCCTTGAGGAACACCTGTCAAGAAGTTCCAGTAAATCACACAGTATGCTACACAAAAAAATTACTTTGCAAAGCAGAATGTTGTCCTCTGGTAAAAGTGAATTTTGCTCAACTAGTGTGTAGCAAAATGGAAGGTAACGCTAATAGGTTACATGAATTAAAAAAAAAAAAAAAAAAAAAAAAAAAAAAACCTCCTTGATCAGAACTAGAGAAACATATGCATGAACTTGTAGTTAGTACACTAATCTCCAGCCATGAGTGTCAGCTTCCAAAGTGGTTCTACTGCTTTTCCTACAAATATATTTGTTACTTGGGGGGGTGGGAGGGGGGGGGGGATGAATACACTTTGCTCCTGTCAACCCAGACATTCATCTGACTGATCAGCTGTGGGGACGAACAACATAAACACTTGAGCTATAGAAAATAAGTTGCAACTTAACTGCGTAAAAACCCTGTGTATACAGTTTCTTCTAAGAGTAGTATATCCTCATGTCCTCAATTTAAAAGACCTACAAGATCTTTGCAACAACAAGACACTACGATAAAGTGTGCACTAAAAAAGGCTGTGGTAGTATCGTGACATATAATATGACACGAAAATGTAATTATCCGTAGGTGGCATTTGATATGAGTGCATGAGTGACTTGTTGGGTGTGAAGCCTTTCTGTGACAATATGGGATGCGTAATGGTTCCTTATAATGTGGACCATATAATGCAGAATGGTTTGCTGTAACACTGGACATGTGACTTCTGGATGTCAGCACCAAGTGAGATGGTGCAGTGGGAAGACAGTAGACTTGCCTTCAGAAGGAGTGAGTTTCAATTCCTGGTCTGACAATCCAGATTTAAATTTTTACTGGTTTCCTTAAATAGTTTAAGGCAGATGGTAGGGTGCTTCCATTAAAAAGGATGTGGCCAATTTCCTACCTCAGTCAGTGTTTTTATGTCCTCTTTAATGACATTATCTTCCTTACTTCTGAGGGTACACAGTGATCTGTAACAGAAATCTTAGGACTACAGAGTGTTCCACTTAGTGTCATTAGCACATTTTTCATGTTGCACATAAACAGCGATCAGCCAGATCAGTATGTCCACCTTTGGCATAGATAGCAGCAGTGCCACTTCATGGCATGGAAACAGTGAGGCCTTGGTGGGTCAGTGGAGGGAGTTGGCACCACATCTGCACACACAAGTCACTTAATTCCTGTAAATTCCAGGGAGTGAGAATGAGCTCTGATGCCATGCTCAATCACATCGATTGGGTTCAGATCTGATGAGGTGGGGGCGCAGCACATCAATTAGAACTTGCCACTGTGTTCCTCGAACCATTTCATCACTCTCCTGGCCTTGTGACCTGCCAAATTATCTTGTTTGACAAAAACACTGCCATCAGGTAATACAGGAAACATGATTGTCATGAAGGAGTGTACAATACAGGAAACATGATTGTCATGAAGGAGTGTACGTGGTCTGAAACCAGTGCACTACAACACTGAAACCAGTGTCATGGTGCCTTGCATGAGCTCCACTGGACGCATGGATGCTTAAGGGAATGTTCCCCAGAGCATAATGGAGCCACCATCAGCTTGACTCCATCCTGCAGTAGAGGAGTTGGGTAGCTCATCCCCTGGAAGACAATGAATTCACACTCTCCCGTTGGCATAATGAAGAACGTATCAGGATTCATCAGACTATGTAGTGCCCTGCCACTGCATCAAAATCCAGTGCCAGTGGTTGAATGCCCATTTCAGTCATAGTTGCCAATGTTGTAGTGTTGACATTAGAACTGCATGGGTCGTCAGTGTGGAGGCTGATCGTTAGGAGTGTTTGGTGCACTGTGTGTTCAAACAAACTTATATAATCTGCCCAGCATTAAAGTCTGATGTTAGTTCTGCCACATTTCACCACCTAATCCATTTTACCAGTTTGCCCAGCCTACGACATACGACGTCTGTAATGGAGAATGGCCACCCAAGCCCACGACATCTGGATGTGATTTTACCTTGGTTTCGCCACATGTTGAAAACACTCACCACAGCACTCTTCAAACACCTGACAGGTCATACAGTTTCTGAAGTGATTGTGCCAAGCCTCCACACCATCGCAATACGCCCTCGGTCAACATGGGAACAGAGTGTGTGAATCACTCTCCTTGTTGAAGAACTCTTCATCTGTCAAAAGGGCAGTACCCCACTACTTCCAGGTGCTTTCATGCTGTGAAAGACACCACATTCGCTGATCTATGTGGTATTTCTTTGCAAGAGAAATGAATGGGACAGGTTTCCAAATACAGAGCAGAACCTCTCAGGGATTACAATACATAGTCTAATGGGAGGGATGTGATCCTGAAATCTTTGGTGAGGTTAAACATTTTAAATTTCTAAGGCTGAAACTAGATGGAAAGCTTTCTTCAAGCTTGAAATCCAGAAAGCTCTCATTCTAAGTTAATGCCATGTTTCTTGATTCCTAAAAAACCTTTGACACAGTTCTGAACTGACATTTAGTTAAGAGAAGATCGATTCTGGTGAAACTGCCACAGCATAAGGCCGCTGCTCGACCTCAAAAAATGTCATGCACTGTTGTTATCTGTTAGCCCCACTCATCTCAAATGATAAAGACCAGGACGGCGTGTGCCCCCAAATATAATAATAATCATCATCATCGCTATTGCTGAGTTAGTATTTCACAGTCTACTGGTATCATTTTGTACATGACAAAATATAGTTTGAGCACTTAATGTTTAAAATTCGGCATGCAGGCAGCTGATTTTCATATAAATACATTCCATATCTCATAATGAACATCCATAAAGTCAATATCTAGTACACTGCAGAATTCTTCTGTTATATCAGTAATCCCTTGTCTCTCCAGATTCAGGCTATCATTGATTGCAAAGAAGACTTTATTAATTGGATGTAGTTTGATCATTAGATATGTAACAAAAAGTTTTGAATAAGTGAAGTAAAAGGGAAAAGGGATGCAGTGTGAACTCAATATACATCAGTTTTCCACCATGTCAGTGAGCCACACAAGAAACAATTGAAAATATGCCATGCAGTAAGTTGTGTGGCATCACTTGTATCAACATTAACAACATTTGGACTCAAAACCAATGTTAGTTCCTTCTTAATACTGGAAGAACTGATAAACGTAGATTGTCTCTCATGGGGGATTTCCACTTAAATTATTCATAGAGCTCCTCGGGGTTCTCTCATTTGGAGTCGCGAGAGACTGCAGCTAAGGGGTTTTGTCTTTGACTTTTTCTGTTGCATATTTCTTGACAGTGCTTTGTGATGGCCTCATTTGCCCTGGACATACACGAAACAACATAGCATATTGGATTCCTTTGTGGGAGTGGAGCATTCAAATCCCCTTCCAGACATCTGGCATGTGGTTTTCCACGATTCCCATAAATTACTTGAAGTGACTGCCAGGATAGCTCCTGTGAAAGGGCCATGGTAATTACGATGCCTTGTTCATGTTAAATTGGAGCTTGGGCCCATTCACTAATAATCTTATTCTTATGGCAAGTTAAGCCCTAATTTTCCATCCTTTTGCTCTGAATAGATCTTGTGGGTACCAAGACGTGAAAGCAGTTACTGAATCTGTTGGGCCCATTTGGAGGACATGCGAGGTTCATTTCTTGATATTATGTAATTATTAATCTGCTAGATGAAAACATACCATTTCATGAATTAAATATGAAAATTTGTCACAAATTGATTATTCTTAGATAAGTGGTTATCCACTGAAGGATTTATATCAAAGCCATAATATTCACCTGTCATGGAAAGTAGTAGTGATACTGTACACCAGTGGAACTTAATAGAAAGTAGAAGAATTGTCAATTGTAGAACACACATCTGAATGGCAGGTTAGATTCCACGTAAGTAAATGTTTTTGTTGTGCTGTAGTGGCAGGTAAAGTCCACATTCAATTGGCAATCCACTGTATTTGAATGGATGAATTCGAAGATCAGCTGAAGGCTGGAGCATACCACCTCCAGTAGGACCACAGTCAGTAAAGCACTGTGGTGTTCAAACCAACCTTTTGATTGAGTTAATGAGAGTTCTACTTTTTCCCCTTGTCCATTGAACTAATGATGTTTTTACTGACTAGCAAATGGAAGTTGCAAAATCAACACTCTGACCTCACTAACATTATGTTCCTGTAGTATAGGAGCTAATATATTGAGCAACTTGGCAAGAAGTCTAGAAATGACACTGGTATTATTTAATATCTCCCAAGACTTTCTCAACATTACAGGAATATTAACAAGGAAGGGTGTAATCACCAAGACGTTATTACAACAGTGAGAATTACTCATGCAAAAAGTATGATTATGAAAGGTTTTTAAAAATATTTTTTACATTATCGTCATGTACATCCTACCTGAAACAGGAAGAGTGAACATTCAGCTTGCATAAGACACATGTAGATTAGCCATAGTCATAGTTTCACATGTTATTTATTGCACATGAAGTAATTACATTGCTACTAATGTAGTAAAATATGATCATTGTGATTTAGTTGCCATGTGGAGAATAGCTTTGGTAATACCATCTGGAAAATATTGAAAAAATTAGTTGAAGATTACTGTGGGAATACTATGTTTATAGCTAATAACAAATTTAGAATTCTATAAGACATTTGCACAAGGCTCACAAGTTTCACATTCATGCTTTGGCAACTGATCTCTCAGTAAATCACTGAAAGTTACAGTCTAATGCAACTGATTCAGCTGCTGTTTAATCAGTATCCTGGCATGCACATGATGAATGTATTTCTTAACAATAGTAAATAACAGCTGAAAAAAACCTAGTGTGCAATCATTTGTTTTATTGTGAAAAAGGGGGGAGGATGTTGTCTTATCCAGGGTACATAGTTAATTGAAAGCAGCTTCTGAGAATAGAGGATTCGAGTCACTTTGATTTGTAAAGCTGTCAACACCTAATGATGACTGACAGTTGATAGATTTAGGAGATACTTGACTTAACAACGGCTATTCAGGACGTAAAGTGACATTGCTGCGATTCTTCCATGATGAGGGAGATGCTTGCAAGGGAGATAGTATGTTCACCACTTGATTTTGTGGCACAAGCAGATCACACAATTGTACAAGAAGTCAGAGGATTCCTTTCATTTGTAGCCAAGTAGAGGATATTAAACAGAGCCTGATAGTAGTAGTTGGATGTTTTTGGATCCACACTACCCTATTTAGAACTCTGAGGTAGCAGAGAAAGCTGCACCACAGATACAAAGAGCTCTAACTGTAAACAAGAATGATTTAAATTAAATCAAAAGAACAAACAGGAAGATTAAGTGAGTAGCATTAAAGGAATTTAAAACTGTGGTTTATGTGAAAATCTGCCAAAGAACATAAAAGTTTTTCGAACCACATACAAAGGCCGTAAGCTGAGTGAGATCACTTTCAACCAATGAAAACCATGCTAAAAGTTCACTTATGCCATACTAAACTGTGAAACCACTAGATCTATAGATCAAGGCGTGTTAACCTAATGGAATTCATTTAGAGCATACTGAACATGTAGGTAGCAGAGTTGACCACAGTTCTTCCTACCACATACAGTAGAGCACTTCAGCAACAATACATTTTGTATGACTGGAAGGGAGTTTACTCTTATTGTTAAGCGGAATAGTACAAAGAACTGCGGACTTCTATCACTGATTCCAGCTTATGATAAATTTTTTTAGCACATGTGGGAATCACATATAATGAGAAGTAAAGAGATGAATTCACCTCTGTAAGGGCATGTACAGTTTCCAAAAAATGGGTTATAAGAGTAAAAAAAAAAAATGACAGTTTTTAATTAATATCTTCTCTCTTATTGCATAACTCATTTATTGGTACAATATATTGAGGTACATGTGTCACTTAAGAGACATGAAAAAACAAGTCCATCATAGGAACCCTCACCTCAGACCCAGCAACATCTGTTGAATACAAATACGCTTTGTGACAACAGATTAAAATTGGGTGTCAGTCCACAAAACCAAACAAAAGTAGTTCATGATGGAAATTAATATAAGCATTAGTTCCTGATAGAAATTAAGATGCAGGAGTTCCTACTTGAATTTGATATAAGGCCAAGCATGCATATTGAAATTATAATACTAAGCAAAATTCCACTTAAGCCTGACAATGGTGGAAACTGTATGCCGATCAGAGTGCTACACAACTCAGCACCAATCTAGATCAGATCAGTCTAGTTAAACAGCAGCTACACTCATCATTCACTTTGGTGAATCTGGGGAATAGCAACTGGGAGTGCATCAGCTACCAGGCAGCCTTGTATTTGTTCTCCATAGAAGTTCACTTGAACGGGCTGCAGCATCATCAGCTTTCTCGCCGCAAGCACCCTTGTTGAATGTGTGTGTTGTTATGCATACCGATTCATCTGTATCTTCCATTTGCACATTTGGCAGGGTTATTAAATATATGAAACAATCTTAGAATTTGAAATTGACATAATCTAAACAATATCCATTTTCAGAATGAGATTTTCACTCTGCAGCGGAGTGTGCGCTGATATGAAACTTCCTGGCAGATTAAAACTGTGTGCCCAACCGACACTCGAACTTGGGACCTTTACCTTTCGCGGGCAAGTGCTCTACCATCTGAGCTACCGTAGCACGACTCACGCCCGGTCCTCACAGCTTTACTTCTGCCAGTATCTCGACTCCTACCCTCCAAACTTTACAGAAGCTGTCCTGCAAACCTTGCAGAACTAGCACTCCTGAAAGAAAAGATATTGCAGAGACATGGCTTAGCCACAGCCTGGGGGATGTTTCCAGAATATCCATTTTGCTGTTCACTCTTTTAGTCTCCTGCTGAATAAAAATGTGGCAGAGATTTCCTAGTGTGGAGCTTTTTTCTTCGTCCAGTGTACGTGGTTTGTTTATGTACATCTGTGACTTAAAAATCATACATGCTGAGATCTATGCAATGTGCAGGCAAAGTAATGCCACCACTATGAGAATTAGGTGACCAATGAATTTAATCCTCAAAGAATTAATCACAAATATAGCTGTTTGGGTACTATTCCGCAGTCTCTATAACTATTCATCCACAATTTCCCTCAAAGAAATAGGAGCCAAATCCACACCACATTCTCTTCAGAGTTTTTTTCTGGTGAACAGCAGAAGTTATAATTGTCAACATAACCAAATGAACTGTAATGATCTTTAAGGCTCATCACAAGAAATAATCTTTTCACAATCATAAGCAAATGGTTGACATACTATCTCCTCCACATGCACAGCCCTCATTATGTAAGACTCACAGCAGTGCCCTCTTGATATAAGTCAAGTAATTTCTCCCTAGTGTCTTGTAAACTGAATTTAAATGAACGTGATGACTACGTTGTCATTACTCAAGGATGACGTTTATCTGTCTTGATTTTGAAAAAGTGTATTTCGCATTTAGATCGTTGAGTTTACATCAATACTAACTAGGGAAAAAAATAATTTATATTTCCTTGGAATCTTATGATGATACAAGGAAAACCACAAATTGATGGTTTCATTGCACCAGTAAATAAATATTTTAGTCTGTTGGTAATTGTTGTATGTGTACCAAAACATAATTTACCTACATTTTTATACATATATACTGTGTCTGTAACAAACAGGAAAGAATGTCTTTTTTTCTGCTTACAGGTTCTGAGTATTGGCCACTCATCACGAGTATCTGGTCATCGTTTCAGGGTGAATGATATAACCTGTCATCCTGTATTACCTCTGTTGCTTACGACATCCCATCACAATATTGCTGATGTTAATTCTCCACCAACTGTTTCTGAGGCACCACCATCACCAACATCAAAGCCTAAGGAAGCTTATACCTACACAGTATGTTTCAAAATATAGTTTTGATTATATTAGTTAGCATACTTTACATTGCTGCTGTTAACATGTGACTCATCAGGCACATGCTATAACCCAGAACATGTACTACATGTTATTGTTCTGGATGTTGGTGATTCTTCTCCTTTATTGATAGTTTTGTGGAGCGTATTTAAAATGAATAATGCAAAATGATCCTCAGTCAAAATGTGATAAGTGATAACCTACTTCATGCTATGTATCTTACTGATACATTGAACAGGTAATGACATGAAGCTCCCACACATGGAACAGTCGTATTACTGAAGCAACTTAGGGTTCAGAAGAGTTGCATGAGGATTTGTAGTGAAGGTGCATTGAATGATCACTGGCTACACTGGGTAGAATGAATAGCATAAATCACTGACACTGTCTGGAGTAAGAGAACAATAATGAATAACAAGACAGAGTCTGCCAGTTTTACAGGAATGTTGTTTCAAGAAATGAAAAATAATGATAGGACTATCATCACGGAGGACAGCAAGGCTTGAGCATAAGCAGTGTATTGATATAATTCTGTTTGTATTTAGTAAGAAATCCTTTGCCTCAAAGTATATATTTCCACAAATATAACTCATAATTTTTGCTATAATGCAGGTACCCGAGATGTTGAATAAATTTATTACATAACACATATACCAACTGTCTATTCCATGTACATACTACTATTCCTGTTCATATTGCTGTTGCTGTTACTCTGTTTATCTCCTTCGATTTTCTGTGGCCTCAACTTTGTTTTTGATGCCCCGTCGAACGCACCCAATTCTGCCTTCGTAGTTTATTTCTCTTTGGTGATGATGATGATGATGATGTTTGGTTTGTGGGGCGCTCAACTGCGTGGTTATCAGCGCCCGTACAATTACCCAATCTTTGCTCAGTCCAATTTCGCCACTTTCCTGGATGATGATGAAATGATGAGGACAACACAAACACCCAGTCATCTCGAGGCAGGTGAAAATCCCTGACCCCGCCGGGAATCGAACCCGGGACCCCGTGCTCGGGAAGCGAGAACGCTACCGCGAGACCACGGCGGCGGACTTTCTCTTTGGTTTTTGCATTTTCATCATATGTCAAGGTAGCTGTAATGTTGAAAGCATGTCAGGGCAGAGTGCAGTTCACAATTCTGTCCAACCATCTGTTGTTTGGTCTCCTGTATTTTCTGCAATCGTGCTTAAGACAAATGCTGGAATGCTTTCTTTGAAAAGGGCACACCACGTTCTCTTTGCATCCTTGTGAAGTTAAAGCTCTTTCTACACCCCTGTTCACCTCACATCAGCAGAAAGCTAAACCCTATATTTCTTCCTTTTTAACTTTTGTTTCTTTTATGACACAAATTTCCTTTTTTGGCTATTGCCTACATTAATACCTTATTAGTTCTTTGGAAAGGCAGCCTGTTTCTTTTTATGTTCTTTGTAATCAGTAAGTAATAGTATCCTAATGTTTTTGTTATTGACAGATTCTGAAGCCTTGGGCAAAATAGAAATCTAGCAGGTCTGTGTACTAAAATTTTATACAACCTGCTGTTTCTTTTAAAATACTTTATATCTTTCTAAATGTCATATTTTTTCCCCATTTAAATCTTTCTGATACTGTATAAGAAACCTTAATTCAGAAAGTCTCACATTCATTACCACTTGTGTATGTGGATAAAGCTATATTTAAACTCCATTCGTCCAGTGATTCCACTGTTACTAGAAACATTTACCGTTAAGTTGAATGATTTGATGTGTTTATAACCACTCAGTACTGTTGTTAGGTGACTGAAATCTAGGTTTCTCCATTGTCAGTCACTTCACTATGACAGAACCTTCAATATAAGAGATTATTTCCTGGCAAAATAATTTGATTGTTTTAGAGCATGTGCATATTTTAAGTATATTGGAATGTAAGCTTCCAATCATGCGTATGTTGTCACAGAAGCCATACTCTGGGGAGCAGAGAGGCTTAAAAATATGCTTGTTATAGATTCCCATGGCCTTTTCTTTTTTCAGTCCATCCTGTAAAAATCTAATTTTAGCTTAAAGATGGCATTTCCCGTAACACTGAAACAGGTTGTATTAGTATCAGAACTATCACCGTACAAAACACAAATGAAAAATACAGTGCTTCAGAGTAGCACTGTCTATCAGTAAAATCCGTAGATTGATCTTTTTAGTAGTATTTCCTGTGGGTTTTGAGCAGTCAGTGTGATACTGATTTAACATTTGTGAAGTACAGGTTTATCAACTCAAATTCGAATAG
Organism: Schistocerca cancellata; assembly: GCF_023864275.1. Taxonomy (NCBI): domain Eukaryota; kingdom Metazoa; phylum Arthropoda; class Insecta; order Orthoptera; family Acrididae; genus Schistocerca; species Schistocerca cancellata. The sequence goes on from NC_064633.1 coordinate 140,978,778, forward strand.
GGGTACTGCAGGAGTAGGCGTAGATTGACACAAAGCCAACTCCAGCCACAGTAGTACAAATTTATATGCCAACTATAGTGCGATCCACAAATGATAGCGGTTTGTGCAGGTGAAGACAAGGACAGGAATCACATAGTTGGCTGTTTCAAGTGACATTTGTGGTCCGTGCATACACATGCTTACTACCACCATCACCCATAACAACTTACAACAAATGGAATAAAAATTTACTGAATAACTTGCTGTGATCACATTAAACAGTCGCACAGCATACAACATTCACAACAGAGCACTCAGTACAGTTTTGAACACTCATTGGCTGTCGGAAAATGCATGACATAGGTGCACAGAACAAGCCCAAACTCGACCACCATTGTTTGTGACTCCAGCTATAGCTCCACATATGAGAAATAGATTGAAAGAATTAACCCTTTAACTGCTCTGGACGTGTTAACGCACGCACTTTTGTACCTGCCTCTGTGTGCGCACTAAACACATTCAGAGCACACAGGGACAGGTACAAAGGCACATGCGTTAACATGTCCAGAGCAGTTAAATGATTAATAATGAGATAAAGGAAATTATTGAGATTGTTAAAGAAGATGGAAATTTAATTGGGTTGTGGAACTGGGATTCAATAGGACAAAAAGGAAGTACCGGCAAAATAGTAGAACATGGACTGGGGGAAGGAAAGTGAGAGGAAGTTGCATAGTAAATTTTGCTTCACTATCACTTGGTTTAATAATCATGAAAGATGGTTGTGTACATATAAGACTGATGCAAAAACAGGAAGATTTGAGACAGGTCACATAGTGGTAAGAGAGAGATTTAGAAATAAGGATTTAAACTGGAGGACATTTTCAATGGCAGATTCAGACTCTGAATTGATTATGAACAGCAGATTAAAATGGAAGAAATTGCAAAAAGGCAAGAAATTAAAGAGATAGCTCCTGGATAAACTGAAAGAAACATAGGTAGCCCACTAAGGGTTTCAGTGGAAGCATTACCAACACTGGACTGAAACAGGGAACAGGAATAAAGTAGAAGACAAATGTGTAGATTTGAGAGATAAAATAGGGAGAGCATCGGGGGGGGGGGGGGGGTCATACAGTTAATCAAACAAGGTAATTTTAAAACTGGAACAAGCACAGCTAAAATAGCTTTACATGATTGACAGTTCATACAGTACAATATGTTTGAATATGGTGTTTAGTGAAATATTAAAGTGAGTAAAAATTCCATTAGTCCACTGTAGCTGTATTTATTTAAGTTAATTAGAAACCCACACAACCGGTTTCGCAACTTTTAACTAGCATTTTTTGGTGTGTATAAATGGTTTATCACATGGCACAGAAAGCTGTTACAGAGCAACAGCTGGCGTGGCAAGGCAAAGTCCCAGCCCCCCCTCAATTGATAAAAACCATCACCAATGATGAATGTCCAGTCTGCATTAAAATCATGAACTGTCATCACTTTAAAGATTAAAATATGTTCCTGTTGCCTATGTCAAGCGACAATGCCCCTCTGTCTGTTGCGTGTTATGGGCTGACAGTAACATATTTTGAACGGTAAAGTGATGATAGTTCGTGATTTTAATGTAGACTGGACATTCAGCATTGATGATGGTTTTTATCAATTGAGAACAGCTGAGAACTTTGCCTAGCCACACCTATTGTTATTATGTAACAACTCACTATACCATATGACATAGTATTTATATAAACCAGAAGATACAACTTAAAGGTTGCGAAACAGGTTGTGTGGGTCTCTAATCGATTTAAATAAATACAGTTATAGTGGGCTATTGGACTTTTCTTTCAGTACTTTTCATTCAGTTTTATATTTTAATAGTTTTAAGACCTTTATTTAAACGTCCGTTGTAGAGTGCGCACAGAATAATGTGGCCAGGAGATGGCGCAGTCAGCAGGGGAGGTGTGAGGAGAGCGGTAGTGGTGGCGGTTGCAGGCAGGTACTGTAGGGGAAATGCCGAGCACTATAGGGGAAGTGCCATTCTAAACTAAAGCCTACACACATATTTTTTGTAAATGTTAAGTTAGACCTCCCATGCCCACACTTCTATGGTGACCATTCAAAAAGATCTACTGCCACCTCTGCTTCAGTTAGCATCTAAAAAGAATTTTGCTGAGAATGCAACAGAAGCAGTGATTTATTTTTGCCTGGCTTGTTAACCATTTGTAACTGTCAGAAGTGTGTCATCAGTGGTGAATTTTGATTAGAATCTATATTTCTCTTGTTTCCATGTTCAGATTTGCTTATTTTGCCAAACCAAAGCAGAGTTTACACACTGTCACCTGACCAACATGTTGTGCTGACTCAATTGCGAGAGAATACTCAAACAATGGTTTACTAAGTGAGGAAATGAGGAAAGGTAAGGTCAATAGCTTATAACAACCACATCCTCAGTACAAAAGTAAGTGTGTAATGTCTTCACTTATTTTGTTCCAAAACTCACAGCATTTCTCATTTCAACAGCTATTAAGGCCCTTAAAAATTACATTTTTTTGTCAAAAAAGTCTGTAGTTGGTGCAAAAATGCTGCAGATAATAAAGTTCTGCGTAATAACCATATGGAAAAATGATCCCCCTCTTTGTGTGCTAGCATTTGCCAAAATCTCATTTTGGTATCTCAAACCATTTATGTAATATGGGAATGAGTGTGCTATATTAGCTCAATTTTCTTGATATTGGTGATAGAGACCTCCACTCAAGTCTAAAGAAAAATATAATATGTTAGCTGAATTTCATACACAGCAACATATGATGTAATATGCACCAAATGCAAAATCATAGCAACCTCTATTTTTCATTGCAAACTTTTTCAAATTTTGGGTAGTTTCTTGCTTAAATGAAGATATCACAATGTGATCATTAATGAAGTGATGGGCGTGTCATCATGAAGCTGATGTATAAGCTTTAAGTAATGCAAAAATCAATTTTTTCTGAATAGATTCTTTAAAACATTTTGGAAAGATTGCAGGGCCTGCACCTCGATTCTGCTGTTGCTGATTGGCCAAAAGCCGCCAAGCAATCTCGGCTTCCTCTTCCAAACAAATGAATGAACTTGCCCATTGCTTTACACAAGAAACTGATTACTGTGCTTCAGCCACCGTATCCTGCCTAGACTCTACTGAATGAATTGCCAGTCAGTCATGTATAAGTAGACAAGACCTAGTAGAAATCCCTGGATAACGAAGAAGATATTGAAGTTACTTGATGAAAGGAGAAAATATAAGAATGAAGTAGGTGAAAGAGAGATTGACAGAAAGTGCAAAATGGCTAAGCAGGAGTAGAAGGCTGTAGAAGCGTGCATAACGAGAGAAAAGATAGATGTCACCTATATATAAATTAGAGACATTTTGGTTAAGAGATAAGCAGCAGTATGAATGTCAACAGTTCAAATGACAAACCAGTACCAAGCAAAGAAATCAGTGCTCAAAGTGGAAGGAACATATAGAGTGTATAAGGGAACCAACATGAGGACAATATTATAGAAAGAGAAGAGCAAGTAGGTAAAGATGAGCTGGGAGATATGATACTGTGAGAAGAATTTGACAGAGTACTGAAAGATCTAAGTGGAAGCAGGACCCCTTAAGTAGATGAAATTCCCTGAGAACTGTTGAGATTCTTGCGGGAGCCATCCATGGCAAAATTGTTCCACCTGGTATGCTAGATATGTAAAACGTGCAAAATACCCTCTGATATCAGGAATAATGTAATAATTCCAATTATAAAGGAAGCAGATGGTGACAGGTGTAAGTACTATCAAACCATGCATTTAAGTCATGATTGCTAAATACTGGCATGAATTATTTATGGAATAGTGGAAAAACTTGTGGAAGCACACCTCGGGAAAGACTGATTTGTGTTCCGGAGAAATGTATGAACACAGGAGGCAATACTGACTCTTGACTTATTCTAGTGGATGGGTTGAAGAAACAGTAAACTATGTTTATATTGTTTGTAAATTTAGAGAAAGCTTTTGAAAATGTGGACTGGATTACACTCTTTTAAACTTTGTAGATAGCGAGAATAAAGTATGGGGAGCAAAAGGTTACTTACGAATTATATGGAAATCAGACTGCTGTTGTGATAGTCGAAGGATATGAAAGGAAATCTTTAGTTGAGAAAGTAATTAGACAGATTGTAGTCTATCTTGAATTTGTGTGTTAAGCATGTAGTAAAGGAAACCAAGGAGAAATTTGGGTAGGAGATTAAAGTTCAGCTAGAAGAAATAAAAACTTTGAGGATTACCAATGGCATTGTGATTCTATCAGGGACAGCAAAAGACTTGGAAGAATAGTTAAACAGAATGGATAGTGTCTTGAAAAGATATAAGACGAACATCAGTTAAAGTAAAACAAGGGTAATGGAATGTAATAGAATTAAATAAGGCACAGCTGACAGAATCAGATTAGGATATGAGACACTAAAAGTAGTAGACAAGGTTAGCTATTTGGACAGCAGAACAACTGCAGCTGCTGCTGCTGCTGCTGCTGATGATGATGATGACCAAAGGAGACTTAATGTAACACAAAGCCCAGGAGTAGCAAGAAAAGCACTTCTTAAAAGAGGGAAGTTAATATCTAGTACCAGTTTAAGTGTTAGAAAGTATGTTCTGAAAGTATGTGTCTGGAACGCAGCATTGTGTGGCAGTGAAATGTGAGCAATAAGCAGTTCAGACAAGAAGAAGATAGGAGTTTTTGAATTGTGGAGCTATAAAAGAATGCTGAAGAATAAACGTGTAGATTAAATAACAACTTAAGAGGTGAAGTGTATTGAACGGAGGAGGGGGGGGGGGGGGGGGGGGCAGCGTTTGGTTGATGGTATTTTCAGTTTGGTAATGGAAGGAAATGCAGGGGTAAAAATTTTAGACGGAGACCAAACCTTGAACACAGTAAGAAAGTTCAAATGTATTTAGGCTGGATTGTTTTGTAGAGAAGAAGAAGATGGCAGCAACAGCAGTGACAACAACAAAGTGTGCTTTTAAAATGTTGGTGGTGGTAAATTTCTTTTAAGTATATGCTTTTATTTTTCAGTTGTGCACTTTATTTTTCAGGGTTTCTGCAGTGAATTAATTTTGTGGAGGGTTGATGCTGTTGGCCCATTATCTAAAGCTGGTGGTGTTTCTGAATTAGCTCGAATTAATTCCCCAGAAATTTCAGCCTTTTCAAATGTTGCTTGGATTCCTACACTACTACCAAGGTGAGCTATATTCAAAAATTAGACATGTGGGGACACTGCAAGTAAATGTGACATAAATTGTTTGGTTACATTTTTTGATGCTTTATAACCTTGTATTTTGTATTTCTTCAGTACTACTCTTGGAAATCTTTCAAATTCACCAAGTGCCTGTTTTGTGGCATCAGATGGAAAGAGTCTGCGTGTGTACCAGGCTGTAATTGATGCTCGAACATTATTGGCAGAAGTATCAAGTTCTGAGCGTAGAAGCAAGATGATGGTAATGATTTTCTTTAGCAGAGTGTAATGTGTATATTTAGTAGCAATGTTAGTGTGAAATATATCTTCTTATAGCTTATTGCATATGTAGTATTCACTAGGGAAAGTAAAGTATATTGTTAACTCTTGTGGGTGTAGGCTCTCATCATCAGCCATTTGACATCTGTTGTTGGATAAAAGCTACCTGAAGATTTCTCCATGCATTGCAGCCTCCTGCATATATTCTCATGTTGCCTGCACACTTTGGTCTCTTGTTATTTACCGGAATACAACAAAGTACTACTAAGTTCATTTGTCATTCATTTGCTTTGCTCCATGCCCTGCCAACCTGCCTCCATTTCCATTACAGTCATAATTGTATGTACCTTTCAGTTTTTGCCTTGATTCATTTATTTATTTTACTGTCTTTCCAATTAATTTCTGACATGAATATCACTTCATTGCTTGCTGAGAAAACCACATTGAATGTTCATTAACCCTTAACTCATGAGATGACTTTTCTGTAACGTATGCTACGAGGTGCAGTCTCTGAGACCCCTATCTATAAACCAAGATTTAAGCTGTAAATCATTTGAAAATTTAATTTATGTTATATAACATTTATTGTTACAGCTATATAAGTGTTGTTTAAATACTCCTTGTTGATTTTATTGCACTAAGTGAAGGCAACGGTACTTTATTTTTGTGTCAAGCAAAAATCGCATACTTTTTTTATTTTTATTTTTTTTGTTTTGTTTTTATTTATTTATTTATTTATTTATTGTTCCGTGGGACCAAATTAAGGAGAAGTCTCCATGGTCATGGAATGAGTCAGTACATGAAATTATACACAATGGTAGAAACAGATAAAATGAAATACAAGAAAAGTTTTCAGGTGACAATTCGTAAGTTTAAATAAAGAAAGTCAACAATTTAACACTGGAATTTGCTTAATTTTTCAGCTCTTCTAGGAGCTCCTCGACAGAATAGGAGTAGTGAAGCTTTTCCAATAGCACACAAAACGAACTGTTAGAAACTCAATTTTATGTTCTGAAAAATTGTGGTGTCTTTGTAGAAAGCAAATTTTTGCGTAAAACTAATTTCCGGGTTTTAAACTTGCGTATAAAAACTGAACTTGATAGCCAGGAAAAGAAAGGCTGCAAAATTAATATTCAGTACTGAGATCCACATCTTTCTTTACCACCACTCAGAGCGCATGTAATTTCAACTTAACACTAAGTATTTTGTTGGAGAAACAGAAAGGTCCTCATCACCATTGTCCTGAAGTTCTTCCTCTGAATGATCCTCGTATTCGCTAGCAGAATTGTGATCACTGGCTATTGAAAAATCGTTGTCTTCTTCATCTACTTCTTTTTCTGTATCATTGACATCATTCTCCAACCACTGAATAAAAATTTCATCAAAATTGTCACATTCTTGCGAACACATTTTGTATTGAACTGACGAAAGCAAGTTCATGAGACATGGTATAGGAGACTTCATTGAATGTCAACAACAATCAAATAAGGTGATAATGCAACTGACAATAATAATTTGTAGGGTTGGTGATTAACATAGGGTAGGTGGTGTGTAAAAATAGTCCACCATAATTTACCTACGAGAGTGACTTGGAAAATTCTAGCATGGTATGAGAGGCCATACCTCTTGAGTTAAGTGTTAAATAGCCAGCAAGATGACTTGCTTCCAGTCATGAGCCATTAAACACACAGCTGAAATAAACTAAACTTATTTTATGAATATGTATGTATAATAATCTTGTTAGTCTTACAATAGCAAGTAATTTAAGGTGATGCTGTTGCATCTGAAACAGTTTATTTGAAAGAGCATTTTTTTTCGTTTCCAGGATTCAATGATTAGCCTTTCAACTGATACATCTTCAGATGACGGCATAAGACATTCATCTTTACACGACAAAATTAAGATAGTTTCAGAGCAGTCGACTGCAAGGCCAGGTTGCATCATTCAGTTGGATCCAATTTCTGATGCTACACATGTATGTTGCTTGTGATAATTTTTGTCATCATATTTAGTATTTAACCATCCCTCTCCCCCTCTTGCCATGCATCCCCTTCTCCATCTCCCGGTTTTTCCTCCCCTTCCTCCGCCACCCACACCATCCTCTCCTCTCCATACTAAACTTACCTGTCCAGTTTTCAGATCACAACTTTTCGTTATATTTGCTATAATGTATGTGGAGCAAGATTTTAAAGTGATAAATAGTGTAATCTAAAAGACACTGAAGCTTGCAGGAATGTGGATAAAGAAAAAAAGCATCAATTTTGAGCCTGTTGTTATGATACACACTAGTTGTATAAAGAATAGTCAGTGTAATCTGTATCTACTAGTATTAAGTTGTTGTAGATGAATAACGTGTGTGGGTTGCTTTTTTTCTTTGTCTCAGAGAATTGTTTCATTGTTAGTGTTATTGTTCATTGCTTCTGCTGTTTCATTCTATTTAATAATATTGCTTTCGGTGTTGCACAGTTTTCAACACTGTCTGTATTTTCCTAACCTTACAGTTACAATTTTTATAAGAAAAGATATCCATGTTAAGCAGTTCAAATATGGTAAAAACAATTTGTACTCAGTAAATTACACCAGTCCATAGATAGTCCAAAAAGTAACTCCTGAAAACGTAGATTCACAAATTTAACCACTGCACCACGACATAGTTGCTGATTTCAAAACAATTGGTCAGTTTTCCTCTGCTTTGGTTAATCAACACCTATAGGCCTAATTGGTTTCCCAAAAACTTCACTCATGTGTTAAACACTTCTTGAGCCATCTGTAATCTGTGTTTCTCCTATTTCACACCATATCTTACTAGCAAACCTTAATTCATTTTATGTTCACTAAAAATGATTCTACATTGGAGTTACATACATACTCATGGTACAATCAGGATACCTGTCTTTCATATGAGTCTTTTTATGGGTCACTAAACACAGCTGTCATCCACAGCCTTTCCTTTCCATGGCTGTCCCCCCCCCCCCCCCCCCACACACACACATCTCTCTCTCTCTCTCTCTCTCTCTCTCTCTCTGGGACTTTACAAGGTGAGGCTACATTTATGTAAAAACTTTATTATGGTTTCTGAATGTCTTGTTTGCTTAAGGAGAATTGTCATATTTGTGAGTAATGGCTGATAATGCCTGATTAACTGTTGTAGAGATTCCACTTGATGATTTGCATACAGCCTGCATGCAAAGAAAAAAAAAGATAAGATTTATTTATATCCCCCCCCCCCTTGCCTCCATGATGGCTTTCGTAATGTCTCTGTAATGGATTAGACTGTAACTATATTATGAAAAGAAAAGTTGCTACTCTACATGTAGTGGAGATGCTGAGTCACAGATAGGCACAATAAAAAGACTGTCACAAATAAAGCTTTCAGCTAGTAAGACCTTTGTCAAAAATAGACAATGCATACGCCCACACACACACACACACACACACACACACACACACACACACACACACACCACACACACACACACACGACTGCAGTCTCAGGCAATTGAAGCCACATTGCTTCAGTTGCCTGAGTTGTGGCTTCAGTTGCCTGAGACTACAGTCGCGCGCGCGCGTGTTTGTGTGTGTGTGTGTGTGTGTGTGTGTGTGTGTGTGTGTGTGTGTCTGGCTCAATCATCAATTTTTGATGAAGGCCTTACTGTTTGAAACCTTTATTTGTGACAGTCTTTTTGTTGTCCCTATTTGTGACTCAGTGTCTCCGCTATATGGTGAATAGCAACTTTCCTTTTCATAATATTGTTACATTCCATCCTGGATTTTCCATTGTTTGAATTTTGCTCAACAGTTTAGATTTATTGATACAGGTTGGGCTCTGCATGTCTTCGAGCAAACTTCTGCAATTCAGTATAAAAAAAATATATTTTTTGCTCTATTGTTTCTGTATCTACTGTAAAGATGATACATCTTTGGCTTCAGCAGAACAACTAGAAGTCCCTACTGGGAAGGAAAGTCAGTTCTTTATATTCAGAGCTCAGTGACAGGAATGCCCAACTGAGTCTGCACTTACCTATCTATGGTTTTACAGCCATTTGTGTAGCTGTCAAAATACTCTGAGAAATTACAAGCAATGCAGTTCCTCACCAGTTGTGCTCTAGTTTTTTGATGGACATAAGAAATGTCAGCTGCTGCCGTTATTTTGTTGTATTGGTAATCTGAATTATGATGTATTGCATTCTTTGTAGAATAGGTAAAGCACCCTTTAGGTCTGTGAAGCTGGTATATAATTCTTGTTTTTGTGCACTTCACATTTTGAGTCCATTCATTTCCCCACAAGGTGTTTAGAATTTCTAAATTATTGGGTGGCCAATTGCAAAAAGTCTTTCTCAGGAGGAATTTCAATTAAATGGTGGGCATTTCTGCAGATTCTGCCGATAATACATTTGTTTATGTAGAAGGTGTGGTTTCTAAGTCATTCCTGCTCAAACTTTCCTGTTGTTCTGCTGAAGAATATGCAACCATACTTGAGTCAAGATCCTTGTGCATATTAACAATGGACTATTATGATATGCTCCTTGCCATATTCTTGTGACTAAGGGAATTACCTTTAGACAAGGACTGATTTTTTTCAGTGGGTTATTAATTGCCCAGTAATGTGAGTCGTCTCTCATTCCTAGAACTTTAGTCTGACTGTTCATTGGAACAAGTTGATTTAGTCTCGGGGTTAGTGGATTCATTCACCTGTTAACAATTATCTTTCTGGTGGATAAGAGCTATAAACTGTCATGTATTGAATGGTTTTCTGTATCATCACTGAACTCATTATTATTTGTACACTCCTTAACAACACTCAGTATGGTGTCTAATGGCAGCTAACTAAAACCATACTCATCAGAGGTACTCGACTGGTACTGATGGATTTCCCTCGCTGCCTGCCCAGCCCGACCTCATTACCAGACAGCACTGAGTTTAGTACATTATTTGCTTTAATGTGTGGAGAAAAAAAAAAGTGACGTGTACAT